>NW_015546029.1:1962053-1971094 GCF_001515605.1 Sinocyclocheilus anshuiensis | reverse complement strand
TTTTTGTAAGAAAAATATCCATATTTCAAACGTAATAAACACTTTTCTCTCACTTCCGGTATCTGTCATACGCGGAAGCCGTTCCGGCAGATGACGCAGCACGCTGGCGTTGCTTGATTAGTGACGAATGCGAAGAGACAACAAAACAAAACGCCGGTCATGAATTAGAAGTACAAACAGAGGATTTGCAAAGAAAAATGTCGGAGGATTTCGATATAAGCAAAGAGGAGACTGGTTTTCCTTTGCTAAAGTAAGGAAACTTTGCTTCCTTTGCTCCTATAAACAAACTCGCGGCACTAGCATATCTCAGAGGCGCGTGTGCTGCGCATACGTGCTGCGTCATCCGCCAGAACAGTTTCCGCGTACAGATACCGGAAGTGAGAGAAAAGTGTTTATTACGTTTGAAATATGGATATTTTTCTTACAAAAAAACGCATGGATTCACTACAGAAGGCCTTTATTCACCCCCTGGAGCCGTGTGAAGCACATTTTATTATGAATGCACGTGCTTTATTTGCGCTTTATGGATATTTTTCTTACAAAAATGCATGGATTCACTACAGGAGGCCTTTATTCACCCCCCAGAGCCGTCTGTGGCACGTTTTATTATGGATGTGCGTGCTTTATTTGACGACTTGTGGACTGTTCAACTGCAACACCCGCTGACTGCAATGATAGCCAGGACAATTTTTAATATAACTCCGACTGGATTCGTCTGAAAGAAGAAAGTCATATACACCTAGGATGCTTCGAGGGTGAGTAAAACACAAGCTAATTTTAATTTTTGGGTGAACTAACCCTTTAATGTAAAAGTCTGTGAAAGTGATTTTGTGCCTCTTTGGGATGGCACTATAATGCGCTGTTCACTTGCAGAACGCAAGCTTCTAGAGGCACATAAGTCTGAAGTAATGAATTTAGGTAAAGGGGTGCAGAGCCAGTGGTGGTTTTGTAGGCAAACATTAATGCCTTGAATTTTATGCGAGCAGCTATTGGTAGCAAGTGCAAACTGATAAACAGAGGTGTGACGTGCATTCTTTTCGGCTCATTAAAAATGAATCATAGAGGTAAACTACTTTTTCCATCAGCGACCTTGATTGTACACACATTTATTAAATTATATGATAATGTAAAATGTCTGTCGATATTTATGATGTGCGGGACTGTGACGAGTGGGGTGGGGCCGAGAGCCGTGGGAGCGGAGTGAGGCCGGTGGAGTAAATGATAATGAGCGACACCTGCCTCGCTCCGCTCCCACGGCTCTCGGCCCTGCACCACTCGTCACAGGGACCAATTAAATTTTGTCTTCATAACCCTTTTAATAAAAGTAACAACCTTGTTTTTGCCTGCAAACTGTTAAGTCTTCCACAGACTCCATATTCAACAGCTTGTTTGCTGTAAGTGTGTGGGTGCCAGTTTTTTGGCATATTGCAGGCTTTTTGTGACCTGATGGGAAGTGTAAAAGTGGCTCAGATAAAGTTTTCTTCACGGCTAACTGCAGAAAACATTTTATTTGCATGAGCCTGTTGAAAATGACTGGTATTGTTAGCCTAGCTGCTCCTGACCTATTACTCCTGTGCCCCTCTCCGCAGTTGATGAAGATGGGATGGACTGCATGGACAACGAGCGACGGCCACACTTCCCCCAGTTCTCCTACTCCGCCAGCGGGAGAGAGTGAGCGCCACGCAGCCGACACTGCCTCATCCTCATCAAGGTTCCCACTGGAACAAATTTTGGTCAGGCCCGGCCCTTTTGACCCTCCATCGTCCATCTTGGTTCTTTAATTTGTTTAGCTAGACCAAGGGAAACTTCTGATTTAGGGTGACGGGAATTTGCACGTCGGGTCGAACCGAGGTCCAGCCCGCTCAAACATCTTTACAGCTCCAGCCCAAAGGTTGGGTCATGATGGGAGAACTTTTGCTGTTTGTTAGGAGTCTTTATTGTGTTTCTCTCTTTGATTTGAGACATTGCTCCACATTCCTGATTCATTGGGAACTAGTATCAAGGTGTTTGACACATCCATTTAGTTCAGAAAAATACATACAACTGCATGGCTAGAGATTCACATGGGTTTTGCAATTCCAGGTACATGTGATATAACTACTCAAAACCGCTCCAGTCTCAGCTGCTTCTGTTGTTACTGTTTTTAAGGTTCACCTTCTGTTATATAAAGTCAAAACTGCCATAAATGGTTTACTCAGGCTTCACAGAGGACATCTGTGTTCAGGACTAGCTTTACCCCTCACTGTTCCGTAACTCAGTATTCCTCCGTACAAAGCCCTGTGGACCTGAGCTATGCAGCGCTAAACCCTCTCTAAAACTGCCCGTTAGAAATGCTCACTCAAATGTATTCACCAAAGGCTTTATTTCTTACATATCATCCCCTAAAAGCATTGTCCCAGTGTTTGATGGAAAAAATGGCACGTTTGACTGATGTGGAATGTTTTATGCACCGATACACAGCTGTGACGTACAGTTGATGATCAGACTAAATTCCCCCAAAGCCCAAACTGTTTTAAGAGCAGTTGTGAGAAAGCCTTTCAACTCAATGCTCAATAGTGCAATCAGTGTAACAACGACAACAACAAAGCCAGCATTAATGGAAAGAACGACAGGAAGCACTATTTTTTGTTTTATAAGAAAATAAGTAATTAAAAAAGAAAATGTATTTAAGCAAAGTTAATTTATTTTTGTCTTTTTGTTTGTTTGTCCTTGCGTTTATTAAGAGTGCTTTCTGAGTCTCCTTTTTTGAATGAAATAAATGCACCTAAAAAGGCTTACGAATGTAGATGGGTCACTGCAAAGGCCTTCATTTGTTTTTTAATTGTTTTCCCTGAACCGTTTTCTCTTCACACCAGTGTAGTGTTGTTCTGTTTTATTTCCCCACATGAGTTTGACTGTCCTCTTGAACATTGTGAGCAGTCTGAGTGATGTTGAAATGTGTTGCTCGTCTTTCCACCAATGAAAGGGCTGTAAAAGACCATACTGATTCATTCAGATGGGTTACTGTATGTTACAGTCTGTAACAGAGCAGGACACGCACTCCATTGTGCTTTGCTTGACCTTTTAATGAGCATTTAAACATGACACTGCACATTCTCGTTGTTTCGAGGCAGGACTGTGAACAAGGAATAATTTTGCATGAATGCAGATATTGATAAGTCAGATGCTATTTTCAAACAGTTTTGAGTGCTAATGTGCTTCGCTACATCTAATATCATGTTCACTTTCCTTCCCGAAATACAGTAGTCCACAAATCAAATCCATCCATCACAGACTCGTACGCCAATCAGATATTAGCATAAAAATCCTTGTATATATGATTTATGAGCATAAAATGTTTTGGTTGCAGACCAGTTATGATTTACTTGGATGAAGCTTGTTAAGATAGTTGAAAAAACCTGGTGAGTGATGAATGAGTTGAGATGGGCCGTGTTCTTTAAATGGTATCAGAGAGAAATATCTGGATTATTGAGTAATAATTTGATATATGCAGTACATTTCCTGATAGTGTTTGGCAATAAAACCTGCTGTCTGTGTGGTGTTTGTTTTGTGTGAGTGTAAAGATGGCTCTTGTGCATGTTGCTGTTGCGTTTACTGTGTCAGTTTAATTTGGGCAGGAATGGCAAAATCTTTCATTTCTATCTGGTTTGGCACTTTTTGGGGAAATTTGGCCAAGTGCAGCCCAGGTATGAGGTTGGGGTGAGAATATTCATATTGAAGTGGGACATTAGTGAAGAGGGAAGTGATACACGAGGAAGGAGTGAGTTTGGGTGGTGTGTATATGAAATGTGACGTAGAACAAGGTCTGTTGGAGTTGGGCGTCTGAACTGAGGTTTCTTGCATGTTTGTTAAGGACTGGCATGGATTTGATGACGACTGGTTAAGGATGATTCAGAAAGTTTCTGTTCAAATCCCTCACGCCAAACTGAGCTTTCCGCCAGAATGCCTGCATTGATGAGCATTGTGAATTGTCCAATGGTGTAATGTGAGATGCTGTAGCATGGTACTGTTGCTCTATTGCCTACTGATTACTGATTTCAGTCGAGCTTGAGGATGTTCTTGCATTCAAACTGTGATGTCCAACCCAATAATGTTTTCTGACCGCACAGCGGTGGTACTGTGGGAAAATTCGCCGTTTGTGTCAGTCTTCCAACTTACACGTTTGTCTTTTTCCTCATTCCTTTTTCTTGTTTTATTTATTTATTGTTTTTGAGAGGAAGAAAAAAAAAGTTAAAGAACTACCTGATTTAATTGAATGGGCTTTTTAGACTGCTGACCATTTAGTTTTTTTGGTGTTCAATTCTGTTTGTTTTGTTACTTTTTTTTATTTAACAATGAATAATGAATTTTTTTTCAACTATTTGTGTCTTGTTTTACATTTTCTGGTTAGGTAACATTCATTTTGAAGCACTCATTTTGTATTTTTTGCTCCTTTGTTTTTGCTTTTTCTTTTTCACTTCAGATTTGTGATCGTACAGATTGTACTCAGTAGGATTATTCAATCATACTGTGATGCTGTTCGACCATTCCATTAACTTTAATATGCACTTGTGAGGGACCAAAGGGTTTTCCTCAAGACATGGAGAGGCAGAGAATGGTGATGTTCAGTGGAGCGGTATCTTGCATGTGAAAGATGTTTGTTGGTAATACATCATTTAAACAGCGGAAGGACCTTTGGCTTTGGCCAAATCAGTCATACACTTTTGTAACTCCATATTTTAACACTTGGCTTTGTATCTGCCTGTAGTAGCACTTTCATACCCATTGCTCTTTTTATATAGCTCAGCATAAGAAAAAAAAAGGTCCCTGCTTTGGGAAAAACAAAACAAACAAAAAAAGAATAAAGAAAAATAAAACGAGAGGAAAAAAGAAGAAAATACTTGAAAGCACAGATTCGCCCCTCATGCTACAGTACTTTCCTGAGTGATTGTGCTCTGTAATATGTAACGGTGTGGATGTGGATAGACCTGAAATGCTGCCAGGAGACACAGACAGACTAACATTTCCCAAGATTCCCAAATGCTCTAGTGTTGTAGAAAAGTTCACCACTTCAAGAGTTTCAGAGGACAATAAAGACACACGTAAGCCCAACCTGAAGTCATTATTCCCTGAATACTGAACTAGTGTGAGGAAGGGACCCATGGAGACATGGGCGGCACGGGCTTCATCCCTCCTAAGCGCACATCTGTGTGCACACTGCTGCTACTGTTTGTACTGTCTACAACAGACTTTCTCTATATTGCGCTCCTGGTAGTGTATTATGAATGAGCATGAATTGTAAAGTATTTATTTAAAAACAAAAAAAGACAAAGAAAAAAAAAAACATTTTATGTCCATGTAGCTTTAGAGTTTGTGACATTTCTTGACCTTGCTAGCTCTGTCATTAGATCCATGTTAAGAACTAGTCATGTGGTTAAGAATTTTACATGGAAGGGATTAACAGAAAAATATATATAAAAAGAACTGTATTACCATCAATCATAAAAAAAATGTAAAAAAGTTTATTTCCTTGAATACAGTATAGGGCCTACGCAGATGCGGAAAGCTTATCTGCAAGAAACAGTTTTTGTACACGTACATCCTAGTATTTTTACACGTAACTGTATATGATAGGGATGCACATTATTTTCCTTCTTACAGACTGCTTAAATAAAGCACTACGTCAATCTGCTGTGGCCTGAGTCGTGTCTCTTTGACTTGCTCCAGACAAAACATTTATGATTAATCATAGCACACCTCAGAATCTATATAATAAAATTTATAATTGTAAATAATTCTCATTTTATATGATTTACTCATTTATTTTTTGTGTTTTTTTTATGACTGATATATATATACACTACCGTTCAAAAGTTTGGGATCAGAACGATTTTTAATGTTTTTTAAAGGAGTTTCTTATGCTCATTAAAGTTTATTTGATCAAAAATACAGGGAAAAATGTAATATTGTGAAATATTATTATGATGTAAAATAACATTTTTCTATTTTAATATACATTAAAATCTAATTAACCTGTGATGCAAAGCTGAATTTTCAGCAGTCATTGCTGCAGTCTTCAGTGTCACATGATCCTTCAGAAATCATTCTATGCTGATTTATTATCAGTGCTGGAAACTTGTGCTGCTTAATATTTTTTGGAACCTGTGATACTTTTTTTTTCAGAATAAAAAGTTAAAAAGCAGCGCATTTATTTAAAATATAAATATTTTCTAACAATATACACTACAGTTCAAAAGTTTGGGGTCAGTAAATTTGTATTCTTTCTGTTTTTGAAAGAAATTAAAACTTTTATTCAGCAAGGATGTTAAAGCAAAGATTTATATTGTTAGAAAAGATTTATATTTTGAATAAATGCTGTTCTTTTTAACTTTTTATTCATCAAAGAATCCTGAAAAAAGTATCGCAGTTTCCAAAAAAATATTTGGCAGCACAAGTGTTGCCAACATTGATAATTCTAATAATAAATCAGCATATTAGAATGATTTCTGAAGGATCATGTGACACTTTATACTGGAGTAATGGCTGATGGAAATTCAGCTTTGCATCACAGAAATACATTATATTTTAAAGGATATTAAAATAGAAACCATTATTTTATATTGTAATAACATTTTGCAAGATTACTGTTTTTTTCTGTATTTTTGATCAAATAAATGCAGCCTTGACGAGCATAAGAGACTTCTTTAAAAAACATTACATGTCTTACTGATCCCAAACTTTTGAGCGGTAGTGTATATATATATATATCCACCTTATTTTTCAACGCAGAAGGAAGCTGTTTTCTGTGAATGTGAAAGACTTCCGGTTCATTAGCCGCTGTAGGGAAATAGCGAGAAGAATAACAAAGTGCAGTAAACGTTTAACTGGTTAAAGGTTAAACTGTTTGCACTACAAACCATTGTGTTCATAATTAAGATAATACATTAAAATAATATGGTAAGACACACCAGTGTAATATCAAGCAGCAAAACGAGCTGTTTTGTACAGCTAAAAATAGCTGGAAGCGGATGAGACCGGAAGCCTCACACATGAAATGTCCCGCTCTTACGGGAAAAATAAGGTGGATAGAGAGAGAGAAAACCAGAGAGAATTACATTTTTTTAATTTTAAGTTTTGTTTTAAACAGACATCTACAACTTCAGCCACCCTGGTATCTTTGATAAAATACATACAAAAAGATATATAACTCATTAAAAATACAAAAGACAGAAAGGAATTTTCATCACAGTCATACAGTTATGTCCACATTTGCTTTTTATTTAAAATTAGCGATCTATGACTTACAATTCCTCTCATTGCTTTTCATTGTGTAGTTATATGGAATGTGTCACATTATGATTGGTTCTCACTATGACTGATCACATGACCTCATGGAGATGGCCCTCACACGGCCAGCGTGCCCGTTCTCTTCTCAACATGCACCTGAGGAGAAAGTGACAACCATAATGGAGACTCAATAAGAAACCCAGCACCAACATGTTGACAAGTACTGCAAAAACTATTCACTAATCATCTCAACAGAAGAAGAGGAATGAACCACACAGTCTCTTCTGTCTCATACAACGCTTTCATTTATTTCAAACAGCCAAGCATAATTCCTAATTGGCCTTGTATAATGAGCTGTGAGCGTGAGCAGGAAGCGGGCTGAGCGGTCAGCACGTGGGTGTTCTTAGACAAATGCTCAGAGGGAGAGTCTGAATTACTAACTTGCACTAATAACAAAACAACAGCATGGTTGTATTAACTGAGCCGAAAGCGGCGGCGCTTTGCGGAGCATCGCTCCATTTGCAATAATCTCCAACGAATGTCAGCATTCGGCGATTCGCTGTCTGTTGCTGACGTGCCTCTAGCAGCAATCTGGATGAGCATCTGTGGGTGCCTAGTCTAGCGTGATGTGCAGCCATGGCTACCAGCTGCTGTGCTACTTGTGTGCTCGACTCCCTCTCTCTCTATGGATGCAGGTCACATTTCACTCCAAAATCCAAAGAAGTAATTGTATTAAGCATAAATAAAATAAAGCCTATTTTATCACCATTTTGAAATGACAATTTATTCACATATTCCCCAAAAATTCTCATTACCACAATGCATCCAGATATTTTTTAACTTTTTCATTATTCTGAGTGGTGATAACGATTAGACAGTCATCATGTTTTGTGCAGATTTTCTCCACTGGCTTTAGGACAGAGTGTGGAGATGACAAGTAATCTAAGGCAAAAGTAAGTGCTCAATACATGAAACGGGATAGATTTGAACCTGCATCTGCTCAGCATTTCTGATCCAAGGGCACACACCCCCGGAGCAGTGGGCAGCAGTTGGGGGTTTGGTGTCTCGCTCAAGGGTCTCACCTCAGTCGTGGCGATTCATTCCCCCCCACGACAATTCCTGCCGGACCTGAGACTGGAACCCGCAACTTTCGGGTTACAAGTCCGACTCTCTAACCATTAGGCCACGACTTAAATATAAAATATTTTACAGTAATGGAAACAATATTTTTTTGCATTACAGTAATGAGACTGTTGGTGAAGCTGCAATCCTTGAAGCAGTTAAAGCACTTCAAAGGGGACATAACACACACAGTTTCTGCCAATCTCATGTTAATCTTGAGTACCTGTTTTTCATCCTTCATGTCTCCAAAGAGTCTTTAGTTTGATCAGATTTATAAAAGAAAGACAGCTGTACCGCTTCTCTCCGAAAACAGTTGAGCTCCTGGAGGCATGCCGTGGGTGGAGCTAAAGAGTCACGAGCATGCAAAGCTTTTGCGTAGCAATTGCCTGCAAGCTGTGACATCGACATAATTCCCTTAATGCTGGGTTCTTTGGGAAGCTCAACAAGGTTATCTTGCCCTCACAACCAAAAACACACTTTTTTGGTGACATTGATTTTGTGGTCAAAAACAAAATGACAAATCCTTCTCGAGCAAGTCCTGTGCAGCGCTGCAGACAACTTCCATAACTCGAATGAAGCACGTTGATGCAGGGGCGTAGCCATCACTTCAGAAGTGAGGGGGACAGAAATGTTATATATATATATATATATAA
>NW_015546029.1:1952717-1962030 GCF_001515605.1 Sinocyclocheilus anshuiensis | reverse complement strand
TCTTCAGAAATCATTATAATATGCTGATTTGCTGCTCAAGAAACCTTTTTTAATTATTATTATTATTAATGTTTTTTGAGCAGCAAACCAGAATATCAGAATGATTTCTGAAGGATAGAGTGACTGGAGTAATGATGCTAAAAATTTAGCTTTGAAATCACTATAAATGACATTTTAAAATATATTCAAATAGAAAACCGTTTTGCTGTACTTTGGATCAAATAAACGCAGGCATTTTTAAAACATTAAAAATCTTACTGTTCAAAAACTTTTGACTGGTGTATAGGCAACTTTAATTTTTCTCTCATTTCTAGCTTTTAATTGGCTTAGAAATCAGATAACTGCTGGACAATAACCAATAATAATGATTTGTTTATATACTACAAACACTTTTTTTTAAACTGTTCATACAGCGATAGCTGGACGCTTCTGTCCATTTCCTCGTACGACTTTCTGCGCGAGAGCGCCCTCTGGCTACGAGTATGAATGAAACATACACTGCATGGAGTGTTTAGCGCTCCGTGATGTTCATCTCGGCTTATTCTGAGTCCGAATAAAACATCAGATTATGCACAGACTATCCTGTCTCTTTGAATTTAAATCTATATTTATTCACACCGGCTCTTGAAAACCTCTATGCGAACACACTTGCCCGAAAAAGTGTGGGGGACGAATTTACGTGATATTAAAAGTGGGGGGGGACACGTCCCCCGCATAATCTACGCCCCTGCGTTGATGTGCTGCTCTTGCTCTCGCTCTGGTTGATGCATGCGTACGCTCTTCCACCCTTTATGAAGTCATACAGGGCCATACTCGAAAAAACAAACCCTGAAGGACTGTATTTGGCACAGAAATACTCCATCATACATCCAACTCGTTTTTTGAGACTTTAGTCATGTTTAGTATGAGAATCCAACTCAGTGTAAATAAGCCAGAATGCATGAAATAGCATTAGACTTCCATTTTAAACTTACAAATACCTTCAGGCAATCATCAGGTTTTAAGCTAAAGAGCAAGCTGAGGTATGAGTACAGTATATAACAGAGACTGACCTGGGCTTACAGGTTGTGTGTGTCGTGCACGTGCTGCTTCTGTCTGCTGAGGAGCTGCAGCACCTGCTGGGAACTGGCCTGACAGTGCTGGTCCAGCTGCTGCAGTCTGACAAAACACACACACACATGCAGAGAAAAGGAACTGAGTTATCACTGTACCGGACTGAGGTTTGACTGAGTTTCATAAATGTTCTCTTGGCCTTGGGTGTTTTTCAACAGCATGTGAATTTTGGGCTGTTTGTTGAGATGACAGAATTGCTCAGAGACTTCACAGAAAATGTCAAAATCTTTTGTCTGTTAAGACATCATTTTCACAAAGTGAACATATAACAGAATATCCATTTTTTTATATCACTTAAAACATATGATTATTTTTTTCTAAAACATAAAAATAGACATCAGAATATCTAAGCTTCTTTTCCATACATAGAAAGTAAATAGGAACTGGAGCTATTATTCTTCTTAAAGGACAATTAAAGTAGACTCTGCCCCATCTGCCATTGGCTGGCCAAACAGATAGTCCCGCCCCACACTCACATCATTGGTCGAATCAATGTTCCTTTGTGAAAAGCATACAAAGAGATGTTTTGACAGCAGTCTTTACAATGGCATGCACTGTACAGAGGTCTTAGATCACATCATTTTCACAACTTTCAAAACCATTTTAAGTAAGTTTTTGTCTACTAAAAGTCTTTTGGAAGGATTTGTCATCAGCTGAAGAATCTGTATTTTGTTAAACAACAGTAAAATCCACCTTTTCATTCGTGTCAGAAATTAAATATGGTGCTACCCTCACTTATGTCTATTTTAATATAAAAAAAATAAAAAAATGACAAAATTTAGAATCTGTCTAAATATGTTGAAAATAGGTTAAGCAACAATGAACAATGATAATTTTTCAGAAAGTCAATGTGCTTCTGTACAGGATTCCAACAGCTAAAAACGGGCCTCCAGCTTCTCCTGTTCACTAGAGCCAGAGCCTTTTTTAAAGCCTTTCTTTTCTCTCTGTGTCTGGTGTGACAGCAGATGTGACTCTGCTTTTCACGATAATTGTCATTCACCTCTGATTCCTTAAATCCAGTCTTTTTTTGGAGTGTGAGCAGAATAGTTCATCTGCCTGCGCTAGACAGCTTGCTCCTGTCCTCAGGCCTCAGTCAAGCGCTGTTGTCTTTTGTCTCCCTCGCCCTCATCCTCTTTCTTTCCTTTCATTTCTCTGCTGGACTTCCTGGTGAGCTGGACAGGGCTGTGGTGGGCATCCTGTCCCATGCTCGGGCCCTGCTGTGTAGGGAGCTGGCGCCACTGCTGCCGCCCACCTCCAGAGTCTGGCAGTGCTTTGACACTGGCCCTAACCTCCTCCACAAACTACTTAGCTCCAAATGTTCTTCTATATTAGTGCACCCATCCAAACCTTTATCTACCATTTCTGCTGTTCTTCAGGTCTTTCAGAAAGTACCATTCATCTGCTATTGTTTACCAAAATGTGAAATAAATAAGAAATAGAAGAATAAGAGAAACTTAAGAAGTGAGAGCTGCAAGAACATGTCTATTTTTTGTAAACCCGCTTAAGCTCTGTTAGTGTGCCATCTGCTTTTTTGACACAGGGTTTATTTTTCTTCTCGAAATACATGAGTTTTATTGTTTAAGACTGATTCAGTATTAGTAAAAACCAATCATTAATATGCAGAAATACAGACTCTAATCACTCAAAGTAAATATGTGTAAACTGTGTGCAGACATACTGTACGGTACGACTTATGAGTTACTGTATATGACATATGAGTTGTATACTATATGTGACTGACATCTATGACTCTGCTAATGATTTCTGAAAAGAAAAATACAGTGAGCTTATAGATCCTAATACATGAATTTACAGCTCTCTTACCCCAGAAGTAAATGATTAAAATCAATTTAAAAAAGACTAAAACACATAAAACACTTAAATGTAAAATGAAATTATTATTATTATTATTAATTGTTAATTTAATACAATCATCATAATAGCAACAGCAGTAATAATAATAACACTTCATTTTTTAATTGATTAAATAATTAATAATACTATATACAAAATAATCACATTCATAGACTATGAAACAATGTTTATAAGGTACGTACACTACCGATCAAAAGGTTGTTTTTTTTTTATTATTACTTTTTTTTTAAACCTTAATACTTTTATTCAGCAAGAATGCATTAAATTGATTAAAAGTGAAAGTAAAGACATTTATAATGTTTTCTATTTTAAATAAATGCTGTTCTATTGAACTTTCTATTCTTCAAAGAATCCTGAAAAAAAGCATCAGTTTCCAAAAAAAAAAAAAATAAGCAACACAACTGTTTTCAACAGATCATAAGAAGAAACATTAGAATTAGAATGATTTATCATAGTGATTTCTGAAGGACTTCGTGACACTGAAGACTGGAGTAATGGCTGCTGAAAAGTCAGCCTTGACATTACAGAAATAAATTACATTTTAAAATATATTAAAATAGAAAAGAGTATTTGTTTAATGTATATTTGATCGAATAAATGCAGCTGTGATGAGCATAAGAGACTTCTTTCAAACAAACAAAAAAAAAAAAAAATAATTATAAAAATCCAACTCCAAACTATGCTTATTAAACTCATACTAACAGTATTGTATGAGTTTAATAATATTGGAGTATTTTTCAAGCAGTCAGCAATTAAACATTGTCAGGATTAATCAAAAACTAATGGAATGATCATGAACTAATGGATGACTCTTCATAATTCAGCTAAATCTAATGATAAGCCTGACATAATGTCACTTGTCTATTCCAATTCACTGCAATGTTTCCTCTTTATGCTGAGAGTGTCATTATGTTGAATGAGTAGAATCAGCTCTGTGGCCTCAGTAAAGTCTGGCAGGCAGTATAATGTCAGGCATCCTGAAGCACTTTAAGCAGGTTGTGTAATTCCCTCACCTCACACACAAGCCATCTGCAGCACCTTTGCACCTCTGGAGACAGACATGCTGCATTAACCTATTATACAATCACACCGCCCTTAATCAGCAAATGTCACAGCTCTCGATCTCCCCCTATTTATCTGCTCTACAGCCACTCAGGGAAAAGACTCAAATCCATCCAACGTGCACGACCCGTGCCCTTGTTCAGGGCTGTGTTTGTTTGTGTTTGACTCCCATAAACCGTCCCATAGAAGAAACGAAAAAAAAGAGAGAGAAAACTCCCGTAGTCATCTCTGTAGCTGGACTCACAATGGGAGTCTGATTAAATTAGAAGGCTGTCCAGCAGCTAAGGCTGCAAATCCAATAACCTCCCTCCATTTACTGGCACGCAACTTAATTAGGTTTTTAATACAGCTTAGTGCATGGAGCTGGGCTGAGCTGGCCCGGCCTGGACACTGCTGCCTCTGCCCGCTATTGAGTGCTGGAACTTCCCCGCTGACCCTGGTGAAAGGACACCATCTGCTGGCTCCCAGGCTAACTGAAGCCAGCGCAACACAGACACGGCAGAAATGAGCGCTCAGGTAACTGTATTGGCCCTTAACATATTTAGAAAACACAACAAATGCCAACTAGAGAATACTATGCTTTAGTTTTTAAAGCAATTATTACACATTAAACTGATTTACTGGGGGGGGAAAGTTACAAATGGTGTAAATGGAACACTTATAAACAATCCTGCAAATTAAACAGTAAGAATTTAAATTGTTCTAAAATTTCCAAAATATCATGTGGTTCTTAAACTGATCAATCTGAGGACCACTGGTGTCCATAAAGGATGTGGTCAATTGGTCTGTTAGTTGACTGGTAAATAAAAAAAGGATTTAAACACTTATAATTGAAAAACAATTACAATTGAAAAGCTCCATAAACATACACTATTATTCAAAAGTTTGAGATTGGTGTTTTTATGTTTTTGAAAAATAAAAAAGTCTCTTATGCTCACCAAGGCTTCAGTGTCACATGATCCTTCAGAAATCATTCTCATGTGCTGATTTATTGCTCAAGAATAGATTTTTTTTATTATTGCTCAATTGATATTTTCATCGATGTATTTTTAGGGTTCTTGGATTAACAGAAAGTTCAAAAAAGATCAGCATTTATTTGAAAAAAAAAAGAAAAGAAATCTTTTGTAACATTATAAATGTCTTTAATACATCCTTGCTGAATAAAACTATTAATTTCCTTCAAAACCATTTAAAATATATTGAATGAGGGAACTTTTATGTTACCTGCTTGTGTTACCATTAATTTTGTTATTATTATGATGATGTGTTTTTGTCTCTGTCTCACTTTAGTAACATAAATCAGAGTTATGCGTAAGTGTCACTGGCTAAAAGAAGCAATCTAGTTAATTCTAATGAAATAACAAAAACCAAAACAACAGTTTAGTTATGAATTGGCAGCTCAAAACAGGATTGGATCAAAAAATTAAAAAAAACACAACACTGTATTAGACCCTCAAATGAGATATAGGGGGTGATAAGTGGCAATTTCTGCTTTACTCCACTCCTCAAACACTGCCTTAAGAAGTATTCTGGTGAATATATTTTAGCTCTTTACTCTACTTTAACTTTAGCTCTACGGGTGAATCTAAATTCATTTCTGTGGTCATCGAAAATATACCTCAGATGCCCCTGAGTTTATAAAACAAAACAAAAAAAAGCTTTGCTTACACTTTTTGTGAGTAAGGAAAAAAAATAAAAATTAAAAAAATATATACATATGGTGTAAAACCAGTTTTTGTGAATTATCTGCAGGTGATGTGGCACTCTGGGAGTTCGTATAATAAACGGTACAAGAGCGTGAGTGGCCTGCAGTGCTGCCACCTGTACAGCGAGTCTTGATGTTGATGGACTGGACTGAAGTTTCTCTGCTCATGTGGCCTGCTGTGGCCTCAGGGTATGTGATTTTTATGAGCGATGTTCAGTGCTTAGCATCTGTTTAGCGTTGGCCAAATTAATTGGCAAGAAGCAGTGAATACACTCTCATCTCTTGTGAACAGACGGGAAAAAAACCCACATACAAAGTGAAATTTACAGTGACATACAGAGTGAAAAATTAATTCATTTACATTACATGAACATAAAATTTAGGAAAAGCCCTGGCAATCATTTATTCTACAAATCATTTTAGACAAAATTATATAAATGTCATGTGTGAAAATGGTCTCTGAACAGTACAGCTACACAAATAAAACCATTTATCTCTTTTAGGATATTCTAATGAGAACAGGGCTCACAAAAACAGAAACATTAGCAGTTACTTAGTACAGCATATCAGAACAAATGAGGCAGGTTTAGTTCCTTCAATGCACAAACAAACCAATAGTAAAAGATCTCAACAAATGGAACGACAAATCACTAAATCCGGTGAATTTGCAAGGCTCCCTTCAGCAGCATGCTGTGGATAGTGGTGGGACGTGGGTATGTGAGGCTTGGAGGAAGGATAAGCGGTATAGAATATATGCAATCTGTCTTGGCTTGCCTAGTTAAAACAGGCCTGCCAGCGGCAGCAAGGACGCAGTCCCTCACTCCTCCCTAAACCCTCCTGCTCTGCCAGGGCCAGACACAGCTCGACTGACCGCAGGCCTGGGATCTCACAGCCTTAACCCGTTAGACTAGCCAATCTCTGTTGAACATGATCTCTGCTTCATCTATCTGTGTTTTTGTTATTTACAGGACTGAGTTTGGACCACATGTAGACATATAAATGTTACCCAAATGTATAATTAATCAGATCAATCTTTGGATACACAATAAATATCACAAGATACTGTCAGTTACAATCTGAATTTGTTTTCTGAGCAACACAAATACAGAAATCACATTTAAAATGAAATCTTATAGAGTGGTTATGAAAATCATCTTTTCATCTGACTTATTGGGCTTGTGCAGCTTAAGACTGGATTACAGAGACAGCAGTGCGTGTGGCCAGTGAATAGATGGCCAGATCTTTTGACCCTCCCTATGAATTGCATACTATCCATATCCAAATAGGTTGACCCAAAATGGCTGCATGCTTACAAAACAATGCTTAATTTATTAAACAGTGGCATAATCTAATGACCACCAATACTGGAAACCCTGCAAAGGAGCACTTTAATCTTAAAGATATAAAGAACATGAATATTAGCCTAGGAGACCGTATGAGTTTGGTAAGCCTTCATTTGTATTTTATTCATTTATTTATTTTGTTTTATTATTATTATTATTAATAATAATAATTGATATAAAAAGATAAAAAAGGATAAAATAGCAAAATAGATTAAAAAAAATAAAAATTCTCTTCAGTATGACACTGAATAACAAATAAAAAAACTGTATGACATTATAATAAATCAATTTAAAATAAATTATTGCAATAATAATAAAAAAGTAATACTTAAATACAATACTGTAACTTTGTTTGTCCTTACAAACATTACACAATAACCAAAAAGCCAGAGAAAAGTTTTGATCTACTAGACTACATGCTACAACAAGAATCTGCTCTTAAATTATACAAACATTTACATTAGGCTACACAACATATGTGATGTCGGATCCCTATAAAGTTTGTTACCACTATCAGCTTTTACTGCGGAAACTACACAGAGCCTGTGAAAGGAGCTAAGTGAGCACTATTTGATGTTATAAATGGGGTCTTAGTGCCGGATAGAGAGCGCTTGGATGCACCACGTAGCGTTTTACAGTTTGCATGCCTTGGGATGTGCCCAGCACCCGCGTAAGCAGGAGCAGTAGAGCCACCACTCCACAAGGCTCTGTCAGCAGGCCACGGAGCTGTTGCCCCCAGCAGTGTGGGCCAGCTGGTCCACGAAGGGTAGAGGAAAGAGGGAAATTAGGGTGGAGAGGCTCCCTGCTGCCCCCTAGCTGCATAATGAAGAGTAGGAGTGTGTGTGATGTTACACCACGACTTTTAATGTTAAGAGCCACCTGGCATCAGTTTCAGTTTTTGAAAAAGCAAAAAAATACATAAAAATGAAAAATACAAATGACCGTAAAAATACATTCGCTTAGTATGTGTTGTAGGGTTGAAGGAAAAGTCCATAAAACTTAATGTAAACTGCCAGGGCATTATATACTTTTTCTACGATTTCTTTTTTTTTCTTGCAGTGTATCACTCTAGGATTAGTTTGAAGTTCTTTGTACACTATCAATCAAAAGTTTGGGGTCAGTAAGATTTTTATTTATTTATTTTTAAAGAAAATAATACTTTTATTCAGCAAGGAGGCATTAAATTTATCAGAATATCTTGTCTTAAATATTAGTTAAGACATTTATAATGTTACAAAAAATGTATATTTCAAATAAATGTTCTTTTTAACTTTTCATCAAAGAATCCTGAAAAAAATAATCACAGCTTCCACAAAAATATTGAGCAGCACAACTGTATTCAATATTGCTAATAAAAATAAATGTTTCTTGAGCATCAAATCAGCATATTAAAATGATTTCTGAAGGACCATGTCAGATTGAAGCCTGGAATAAAATTCAGCTTTGCCATCACAGGAACAAATTACTTTTTAAAATATATTAAAATAGAAAACAGTTATTTTACATTGCAATAATATTTCACAACATTACTGTTTTTACTGTATTTTTAATCAAATAAATGAGCATAAGAGACTTCATTCAAACTCATTTTCAATGGTAGTGTATGATGATTATGATCAACAAGGTAAAAGAGAGATTAAATAATATCCTGATATACTTAATGCATTTGATCCCAATCACTAGATTCTGACACTTATCAAAACCAAACTCAAATGTTAACTAGACTTTTATATTTTCTTTTCTAATTGTAGGTGGTGGTTAACATCGTAAATCTAGCAAACTTGCATTTCTTTCTTTATTTTTTTAACATTTCTGTGAGAGGATTTCTCTTCAGCTGCATTGACATCTTTCTCTTCTGCCTTTTCTTCTGAAGTTCAGATTTAATAGTTGTAATGTCATGCTTACCTACCCACTATTAAATAATGACACTTGAAGCACAATTATTATATTAGATATGAAGAAGAGAAGTCCAAATAACTCTGACCTCTTTTCAAAAGCTTTTATTCTAAGCAGACTGAGTGAAAAAACTACTGTACATCTGACCCAGAAAAGACAATGATCAGCATACGGATGCTAAAGAAACAGTGACAAGCATCATCCACATCACGCATGCCATCTCCTTCACTCCATGCCAACTTCATTTGCAATTGAAAAGTTTACTAAGCTTTCTTGCTTTCGGGAAAAGTGGCATGCCTTTTTTTCTCACACACACACA
>NW_015546029.1:1945218-1949545 GCF_001515605.1 Sinocyclocheilus anshuiensis | reverse complement strand
AGTTATTTTACATTGCAATAATATTTCACAACATTACTGTTTTTACTGTATTTTTAATCAAATAAATGAGCATAAGAGACTTCATTCAAACTCATTTTCAATGGTAGTGTATGATGATTATGATCAACAAGGTAAAAGAGAGATTAAATAATATCCTGATATACTTAATGCATTTGATCCCAATCACTAGATTCTGACACTTATCAAAACCAAACTCAAATGTTAACTAGACTTTTATATTTTCTTTTCTAATTGTAGGTGGTGGCTAACATCGTAAATCTAGCAAACTTGCATTTCTTTCTTTATTTTTTTAACATTTCTGTGAGAGGATTTCTCTTCAGCTGCATTGACATCTTTCTCTTCTGCCTTTTCTTCTGAAGTTCAGATTTAATAGTTGTAATGTCATGCTTACCTACCCACTATTAAATAATGACACTTGAAGCACAATTATTATATTAGATATGAAGAAGAGAAGTCCAAATAACTCTGACCTCTTTTCAAAAGCTTTTATTCTAAGCAGACTGAGTGAAAAAACTACTGTACATCTGACCCAGAAAAGACAATGATCAGCATACGGATGCTAAAGAAACAGTGACAAGCATCATCCACATCACGCATGCCATCTCCTTCACTCCATGCCAACTTCATTTGCAATTGAAAAGTTTACTAAGCTTTCTTGCTTTCGGGAAAAGTGGCATGCCTTTTTTTCTCACACACACACACAGAGTATTAAATGCACAAATGTGTGTGTAAGTGAACGATGGGGTGTGTAGCGGGGGTGGGTGGCAGGGAACCAGATGAAGCAGCCCTCGCCCGAGGCCCAGCCATCTCCCGGCAGCAGCGTGGCTGTTCTCGGCCCTGGCGCAGGCGGACATTTGTTCCAATGCACCATCTCCTCCAGCCTTTTCAGCAGCGCTCCAGCTACTGCTACACATGGCTCTCCATCTACGCTCCCCTCCGCGCACATCCACACGCAACTACCATCTTTCTTTATGCCGCCATATGGCTGACAGAAGCCTGTAGATTTAGGCACACATCTGCGTATACGCTACAACACTCCTTTAAGGAACAGGAGCGTGTTTGCTTCTGTGTGTGTTGGTGAGAGGGAGTGATAATTGGTAAAGACGCTCATTGGCAGATGTGTGTTTGTGGGGCTGTGCGGAGAGGAGAGAACGTTAGAGGAGCTTGTGTGAGCGGGAACTCGGAGCAGGTGAAATTTTGGACAAATAATCAGATATCAAACTGGGTTCTCTTTCTAGAGCGCCCAAAATGATTCTCTATCAGGGTAGCTGACAAACACCATTTTATATTCAACATCGAGACTTTGATTTGAATGTACAAGTGGATATGTTAGGTACTTTTTTTAATCACCTTCAAATAAATATAATTATCTTCACTAGTTCCTATACATGGTTCTGCAGTGTGACATACATTTTATAAAGCACAAAAGCATGTCTCTTAAGGGCGTAAAAACAGCATGAATAAGAATGAGCAAAATTATCATTTAGATGGAGTATAGCATGCCACTCCGCAGGACTTGTAATTTTCCTTAAAAAAATTTTCTTGTTAAAATACCCATTAATGCTTTCTGAAATTCATTTCGACAGGTTATGCATTATTTTATGCTTTTTCTATTCAGTCTTCCCAAAATTAAATGAACAATGAAATTCTATGACTTTTCCTATGAGTAATTTGTGAACAATGGATGAAGACTTAAAAAAAAACAACTATTTTGATTCAGACTAATTTGGTAATGAACCATTCAGACTGATCTGTGAACCAGTCTGATTGATTCACTGAAAATAATCAAAATGATTCATTATTTCTCAGGGAAAAAAAAAAAGTTTTCCCATGTACACCCCCAAATGCATCAGCTTACAAAGCACTGACAGTTATGCAGTAACGAGAAATTGCGATACTAAGAAATTATAATACATGTTGCAGTCTATATGAAAAATAATAACATTAATTCTATATTTAATACTGGAGACATACCAGAGTCTGGTTCAAATATCTTCTTAGGCGCAATCATTAAATTAAAGTTAGTTATAAAATAAAGTTTTAACAAACGTATATTGAATGTTTCTGGTGCTAATAGTACAAAAATTCTATCCTTATTTCAAATTAATTAATTTTATATTAGAAATGACAAGAACATCATTCCTACATTATTTACAAATTCAAATCATACAATCAAAAAATAAAAATATATATATTTTTGTTCCTTGACCTTAAAGAGGTCTAAAGTCTTTGCCCTTTAAACTGTACATTAATGAGACAATATGAAATCAGGCAGAAATATTAATAAATAAACAAATAAAAAACAGATTACTCCATCCCAAAGTGGCTTTTACCACGCTAACATCAACCATCTTACACAGCAGTAAAGCGATGCCCAGAATGCATTTACAAAATAAAAATAGGATTGACACACATATGTATTATTGATGTTCTCTATAAAGCCGAGGCTATTACGCACAATCATTGGCCAACACTCCGAGCCTTTCATATATCACTGGCCCTAATCTCTAGGCAGAAAATATGCGAATACCACGTGGAAAATAAATAAATAACTTGCAGGAGTGAAACATTGTGTGCCGAAAACCCCTGTGTTGCTTGGCATTGGCTCGAATGGTAAAAATAAATCAAGCTGATTTTCCAAATGTTTCATGCGTGCCACGCTGTTGCAGCTCTTCGCAGCACAGATTGTGCGCCTGATCAAGAATATCGGAGGTGGGGCCCCGGCTATTTGCATGTACGCCGGAGCCATTTGCACCAGCTTATTAACGCGTACACCTTAACCCACGGGCGGTGGGGTGAAGTGCCCTACAGAGCAGAGACACCCGGGGCACTGAAGACGCGGGAGGGACCAGACCTCACAGTCTCTTACTCAGAGCCGAGAGCTGAAGTTTGGCTCTGGCACCTTCTGTCTTACATACCAACAGTAGGAGAAATGTGTGTGTCAGCGTCGCAATAAACAAAGCACGTAGACAGCGAGAGAGAGGAACGGTGCGATGCGGTAAACTCTCACAAATAGATTTTTCTCTATTTTGGCCAGCACATGAAATTTGCCCTCATGCACATTGAAACGTTCGCTTTCTATTGATGATTAGCTAGTACATACTAAATCCATCATGAATAACACAACGAAAAATCATCTCCAGCGTGTACATAAGTCAAATAAAATAAGCTGTGATTATGTATCTTCTATGGTAAATGGAACTATAAATATTTCACACATATAGATTCTCTAATCGCTCCATCTCACCTCTGAGCTCGGTCTGTGAGCTCTTGTGAGAAATGTTGCGTAATTGCAAAGGTGACAAACCATTTTAACAGCTCCAGCTATGTGAGGAAAGCTCACTTACATGCCCACACTGCACAACTATCTAAAAACAACATTCTTTTCATTACGGGGCGGCAATGGAAACATAACTTTTCTTTGTATCTGCTTCTGGTTCGAGGAGGTGGATATTCGCTAATATGTAAAGTTGTGGAGGAAACAGAAGGATGTTGTGCGCCCAGCAGAAGCTCAGTTCAGGCTGGAGGTACTGTGGATACACCCACACTCACTCACTCGCCCACATGCTGGCTCGGGCTGTGTGCCAGACGCCCCTCAACCCTACACTCAGTGGCCACATGTGCCCCTGCCTGAAACACTGACACACACACACACACACACACACACACACACACACACTGAAAATGTCCTCATAAATCACCTTCTCGTTGTAATACCTATGTCATACCCATGTTATTATACAAATTTGTGTCCTCATAAACCACACACACACACACACACACACACACACACACACACACACAAGTGGTCTGAAGTGGTATGAGCGCAATGCTCACATCTATCAGATTTTTAAAAAGAAACAGAATCTGATTCCAAGTAATATTATAGACATATTGAGAGGTTAGAAAGATGCAGGATGTAAATCTAATCAGTGGCTTCTTGAATTGATAACCAGTCTGACCAAATGTAATTCCTGAAGAACAAAGTACACTACCGTTCAAAAGTTGAAGGTCTGTAAGTTGTTTTTTTTGGTTGAAAGAAAGTAATACCTTTTTTTCAAGGATACAATACATGAATCAAAAGTGACAGTAAAAACAATGTTGCAAAATGTTATTTCAATTGTTTTTTTAACCTTCTATTCATCAAATAATCCTGAAAATAATTTATGATAATAATGGGAAATGTTTCTTGAGCAGCAAATCATCATATTAGAATGATTTCTGGTGGATCATGTCATGTGACACTGAAGACTGGAGTAATGATGCTGAAAATTAAGCTTTACCATCACAAAAAAAATAAATAAAA
>NW_015546029.1:1944260-1945145 GCF_001515605.1 Sinocyclocheilus anshuiensis | reverse complement strand
ATTATATATATATATATATATATATATATATATATAAACTAACAAAAACAAAACAAAACAAAAAAGTTATTTTATTCAGTTATTGTGAGCATAAAAGATTATTCAAATCATTATTCGAACATTTATTCATTTATCTTCATCTAGTTTGACATTCTTTTCATGCCTGAATCTTTTCAAGATTCTTTAAGGATGTCAGTCAGCAAAAACCTGATTTGTGTTGTGGTGTATCCAACTTAAATATGTTTTATTTTACATGAAATCTGATGTTTACAGACCTTAACAAACAGATTAGATTTCACCACATGCAAAATTACCAATCCAAATTGGATTTGTGTGCAGTGTGAACAAAGCGTCAGGGATGCAAACTCATCATGAGTGAAAAAGGTGACAAAGACAAGCACCCCCAAACACCCCCCCAAAAAAATAAAACCCTAAATTTTTTAAACAATTATAAGAATTTTAAAGCCTTTATTATTATTTTCTAACTCTGCCAAAATTCACTTTAAATGTTCACTTTCATTCATGAAGAAGACAGGAAAAAAATGGTCTCCTGGTGGAAAACAAAGACTTAAGATGAAAATGACATGAAATTACCATTACATCCAGTAGATGGCAGCAAAGGATCACCCATTAGCTCAGTTGCCATTTCAACTCCCTAGTTTTTCTCACGTCTTGCTTTTGGATTTATTATAATATGACTATGAAGTATAGCAAGTGCAGGAAGTCACAAAGTCTCATGTAGGGCTGAACGATTTTGGAAAATAATCTAATTGCGATTTTTTTTACCAATATTGCGATTGCGATTTAATATGCAATTATTTTTTTAAAGCTCTTTATGTTCTGTATTATTCAACAAAGACAAGCTATAAATCATTGTATAGTATG
>NW_015546029.1:1912386-1944186 GCF_001515605.1 Sinocyclocheilus anshuiensis | reverse complement strand
CTCCGCATCACTTAAAGCACAGCTCTGTTTTGACATCGGCTTGTCAGATAGTTCGTTCCGTCCATTGCTACAGTTATCACCGTCATTCGTGGATTAATGTGGCGGATTCACTCGCGTAATTTTTTACACTCGCGTTTGTCATTCCTGAAACAGTATACGTGGACCATTTGGTTCTCTTAGACTTTTCTTCAAACTGTGAATGAAGTAAAAACAGAGCAATGGGTGCTTCCCTTATAGTGTAACTGTCCAAGATTACTCACGCGGAAACTCCTGATATAATCAATAACTAACTATACAATTAATATCTTATTTACACTGTGTATGATTTCTTTTTGTCTTGTTATAATAGGAAGATCTGTGAGCGTGTAGAACTACGTAAACTAGAAAACAAAAAAAGAGATCAGAGCGGATTCTGATTAACCTACAGTAAACACCTCTGATTGGCCATTGCTTTCAACAGAGATGCCTGTGATTGGCTACAATACTCAACACTGCAAAACACGTTGTAAATAGAAACTTTTGGTTTTGTAATTCGAAACCAGAGTACGCACACAAAAACACACAGGAGTTTGAAAACAGGTGACTTCGAGTGGGTACAGAATTGAGTTGATACTATTGGAACTGTAAAAAATTAGTTAGTTTAGCTTTAGCTATTAGCTTTAGTCCCTCATGCAAATGTAGTGATGTCATGGTGTGATACACTAAACAAGCTCCTATAAGGAGTGTACAGGTGCAGGTGTGCGTACCTCTGCTTCATGCGCTGGTGCATCCTCCCATGTTGCACACACTGCTCTTCCATCTCTTCACAACGACCTCTCAGTTTCTCAGCGCTCTCCTGCAGGTGCTCTTTCTCCAGAGACAACTGCTCGATCTCCGCTCCACACACACACACACACACACACACACACACACACAAACACATGCTTACGTTTTATAATCCACATTTCGATACTGTTAAATAAAGATGCTTTAACTCTAATAATGCTTGGTCTGATATTGGTCATTCAGACCACGAAAATACCATGCAGTTTAAATGCAATATATACACAATATATCTGTACAGTCAGTTATCAGCTGATGTAATATTTTTTAATGATAAATTCAGGATTTCCTCACATATTTAAATGCAGCATGTAAGAAGGCCTATCAGAAAGGGGCAGAAACCGGTTTTTTTTTTTTGCCTTTGTTTGAGAGCAGAGAGGAGAAAGAGGGTTGAGATCACTGGATGGGTCACAGCCAGATTTGAACTCGCATTAACCACTATGCCATGGCTCCAACACTAGTTATTTAGGCAGAGACGAAGGTGTGGCTCTTTCCTTAACAAGACTACACACTCATTGCACCAGAACCACCTGAGCACTCTACCATCAGGTACAGCCCTGCCAAGTCAACTTCATTAGCAGCGTAAACACCTTGCTCTCCAAAGTTAAAGAGCCGACACGGAAGACATCAGCTCCCAAAAACGGATCTTAAACATGTAAACATGTTTAATGTGCTCATATAAGCCAACAGACATTGTAATGGGTTATGTTTGATTAAACTGTTAAAGATACAAGTATTTAAATCCACCACCACAACTTGCTTGAATATGCTGCATCAGACACGTGAGCAACCTTCATCCGAGTCTTATGCAGAACGAACCTTGTCGCCAGCGTGCTGTGTGCTCATCTGCCTATAGGTTTAAAACACTGCACTGAACAGAAGAACACACTGTCACAGGATATAAAACAACAGGGCAGGGAGATCAGCAGAGGAAAATAAATCAAGTGTGTGTCTATACACCATTCCTGTGAGCTCATGAATGTTTACATAACTCTAAATATCTGTCTCAAGGGAATCATTGCTACTAAAAACTTCTTTTTTCTTTTTTTTTACTGAAATAAAAATAAACGATTAAAATAATTGTTAAATGTTAATGTAAAAATTTAAAAACTGTAATTTAATTACATTTTAATCACTCTAAAACTAAAATAATTAAAAATGGCCCTAAATTTATTAACATGGTATATTAAAAAATGCTTAACTTTTACAAACCTGCCTGCATTAAACATGTAAATGCTACTAGACAGCAATAAAGCTAAATTTAATGTAGTAAATTATTAACATGTACCTGAACTTATTATTTTTAACATCAACATTTTAAATTATATTTACTATAAATGTACAAGAGAAAGTGCATATTTTAGGTGGTGTGACCAGTCACTATTTTTTTTTCTACATTTTACTTTTTGGTACGTAGCCCTGTAATAAATGCAATAATGTACTGTTGCAAAATCAACCCTGACAGGAGGCAATGTGAACATTATCCCTTATGTATTTTTTCAAATATCCTTGTTTATTTTAAGCTTTTATGTTGATTTCATTCAAGTTATGCAAATACAGCTTTCTTCACCTTTTGAGCTTCTTTGCGGTTCACTTAAATAGTACTGTGTCACGACATGAATTTTTAAAGATACAAATATTTCATCCCAGTTAATGTAAGGTAATAAAAACTGCATGTATGATAGTAAAGTATGAGAAATGTTACAGTAAAACATGTCACAGTGAGACACACTGCCTGGCATTCGTCAAAGCCCCATGTGCGTGTTCTTATCTTTTGACAGCAACACTAAAAATACAGTAAATACAGTATGGTCAATAATACGTTCAGATGATTCACCGCATCCACCTTCTTCAGAGGTCTTCTTGAGTTCAGCATGCGGGTGCAGGCCACAGAGAAAACACCACACACAAACCAGGACAAAGGAAACAAACTGGACTCTAAACAAACGGGACAGAGTTAAAAAAAATGTGGTATCATCTAGAGGCGATTCTGTCTTAACTACTAAAATCAATCCGTATGGAGTTAGAGAGACAGGGATGGGGGGACAAAAATAATTAGCTATCGAGAGTGGCCATTATATGCTTAGAGGGAAGTGGTCTATTTACGGTACTGGTTGAGCCAGCCAGTGCCAGGCTGGATCAGGTTGCTCATAGTAACAGAACAATGCTTTGAAAGAGACTGCATTTTAAGCTGCAATAAGAGTATTGTAACAAACACAACCCACATTTAAGCAATTCAAGGTACAATAAGTTGTGCTATATAGAACAATGTGCAAAAACAGCACAATAAAAATGTTACAACACTAGTAAGGGCACAAAATGTAACTAAACATCTAAGTAAAGACATAGTTCACCCAAAAATGAAAATTCTGTCATCATTTACTCACCTTCATGTTGTTTCAAACCTGCATGACTTTGTTTCTTCTGTGGAATATAAAAGGAAGATATTTTGAAGAATGTCTTAGTGTTTTTGTCCGTACAATGGAAGTCAATGGTCACCAAAACAGTTTTCTCAACAACATTCTTCAAAATATCTTCTTTTGTGTTCTGCAGAAGGCATGAATGGATTCAAGTTTGGAATGACATGAGATTGAGTAAATGATGACAGAATATTCATTTTGGGGTGAACTATGACTTTTGTGTCATAGCTACAATGGCAAATCAAAAACCATGACCAGAACTATCTTACTAGGGTCCAAAATTAACACTTGCGAGCACCAAACGAGTAAAATTTGGCAAGTAAATAAAATGTTAGCCTACCGGTCATTTGGCTGGTGACTTTATTAAGAATGGCAACATAATGCATGGAAAGATAATCTGAACCTCACTGGTATTTTATCTGTCTAATAATGATGAAAGTGTTTGTGTTAATAAACACAGAATCTTTCCAAATGTGGAGCTGCTGTCTGCTAATAATTAGGTAAGGCTGTTAAGTGACATCCCAAAAAAAAAAAAACCCTTATATGGATGAAAAATTGCAGTAGTATTTTATCTAGGATGCCTATCTAGGATGATCCATTTGGCAACACATTTAAGGAATACTCCTTATATTAAGCCACCAAAACATGTCTGAATGTTTTTATGAGAAGTAGCATTTCATATACAGTATATGGGGAATACATGATGCTTCTAGTATCAAAATAACTTTGTTATTTGCTGCAAATATGTAAGGAAACAAAAACCTATATATTTTCATGGTAACAAAAATATATTTTTTTTTAATGAAAAATGATGCAAAGTACAGTTGTATAGTCGGTAAGAAACATTTCAGGCTGATAAATTCACTCAATTCGCCCGTTATTGGCAAGTGTGACAAGGTTATTTTGAATCTAACGTATAGACTATACATTATATATCAACACATCTCTTCTTGCTCTGCCATATTCACACCCCATGCATCACTTCATTTATGACACCCTCATTTATTTTACTGTTGATTTCACTCACCTGTGCTACGAAATTCCTGGAATGCTCGGGCAGTATTGTAATCCATTCTACACATATGCAAATAAAGCTTTGTTGACTCTCAGACATAAAGAGAAAAGTGAGAGAGAAATGTGCAACATACTACACAATTATTTCTGAGATATGACATCGATCAGTAGATCTACGTTAAAGCACCTCAGAGGTGAAAACAAAAGCACACATTCTTTACACAGCCGCCAGGTTGAAGAGCATCACGTTAATGATCAGCACAAATAAAATAACTAGTCTACACTACAAAAGAACAGACATAATGCAGGCCAAAGAAAGTAAGACGAGAAGAAGAAAAAAAACACCCACAAAACTCAAGTCAAAGTGTGTTAATTAACAGTGAAGCCTGAAAACTTTTCTCGCACACTGGGTTTGGAATGTAGCTGGAGAAGTGACCGTCTCTGCAGGCCTGCTGTCGTCTGGAGTGTGAAGGCGCTCCGCCTGCGAGAGCTGTGTGAGAGAGAGCGAGCAGGGGGAGAGCGCTCGGCCCCCGCTGTGCTTGAACAGCGGCCTAAAACACCATCCACACCAGCGCTCAGCAGGGGCTCACAAAGGCCTCACAGCCAGCCATTTGTTACTGTGGCTTTCCAGGGGGCCCAGCCACTCACTGGGGTGCGGGGGGGTGGATGGAGTGGGGTGGGGGGTGGGGATGGGTCGGGTGTTTGTCGACCAATTAGCATGAGAGAGACCGCCAGAAAGTTACCAAGAGCACTTTAGGGAAAAAGTTGGATGAGCGAGAGGCCTTCGAGCGAGATACTGTGGACACCGACAAGACAAAGTTTGTGTATCTAAAGGAAAAGAATGGAAAAAAATATTTAAAGTAGTGTGTGGCTAGCAGAAGAACAGAGGTGTTATCATGCATTGATTGCTAAGTATACAAATCAAAAAATTTGACATTTTTATAGAATGATTCTTATATACTCAAGTTTTATCAATTAATGCCTAATATTGAATATCAATAACATGTCATATGTACTGTACTGTAGATTTACTAGAAATAATGTGTATCTATCAAAGTATCAAACAGTGCTATTGCTAAATGTATTCATTTAGGATCCAAGGGCAGTGAATAAATTATAATTTACCAAAAGTTTGCTGACTGAATTTAATGTGATGAGATAAATATACTGTGTACCACACATAGACTGTAAAAAAACTTGGACGTAGTGTCCGTGACGTCACCCGTAGGTTTCTGATGAGTGTTTTTGAAGCTCAAAGTGGGTGGAGCCAGCCGTCGCCATCTTGGCAGCGTCATCGCGCGTCACTCCCGGATAATCGAAAATGGGCAAAGAGGCGGGGGCTGGTTGTTGAAACCACGCCCACCTCGCTTGACGGGGGTGACAGCAGCAATAGCAATCTTTCCTTTGAAAACCATGTTTCTAGCATTTGTAAAACCACATTTTTCCATCTTAAAAATATATTTAATTTACGACCTATGCTCTTAATGTCAAATGCAGAAACATTAATTAATGCGTTCATGACCTCAAGGATAGATTATTGTAAAGCTTTATTGGGTGGTTGTTCTGCACGCTTAATAAACAAACTCCAGCTGGTCCAAAATGCAGCAGCTAGGTAGGTTTATTTAACCTACATTAAATAATGCATTTGTTGCATGCATTTTAACCATAGACTGTATAAAAACATGGACGTAGTGTCCGTGACGTAACCCGTAGACTTCCGACGAGCGTTTTGAAGCCTAAAGTAGGCGGAGCCGGCCGTCGCCATCTTGGCAGCGCGTCACCTCGCGTCCCTCCCGGATAATCGAAAATGGGCAAAGAGGCGGGAGCTGGTTGCTGAAACCACGCCCACCTAGCGCGACGGTGGTGACAGCAGCGGCAATCGACCTGCCACTCAAGTGGCCACGCCCTTAATTATGCAGAACTTTAAGGCTTAATATAATTTAAATGGATGAGTTATAAAAAAAATGCACCCCACTCACAGTTTTCATGAAGGGCAAAATTAGCTATATAGACAAAATAATTTTTTGAACTAGGCTGTAAACATGTTTTTTTCTGCTGTAAAGTTGGGCATTTTAACATGGGGAGTCTAT
Organism: Sinocyclocheilus anshuiensis; assembly: GCF_001515605.1. Lineage (NCBI taxonomy): Eukaryota > Metazoa > Chordata > Actinopteri > Cypriniformes > Cyprinidae > Sinocyclocheilus > Sinocyclocheilus anshuiensis. Next base: position 1,937,840 of record NW_015546029.1, on the reverse strand, counting down.
GGGATTGACTCCCTTTTGCAGCCAGCCTCTAGCGGACAGTTGACGAATTACAGTTTAAGTCACTTCCGTGTTGGTTTCACGAGAGAGTGGAAGGTTGCCGCTTGGTACCACAAAATAACAAACACTGCGAAGAGTGCAGTAAAATTCATGAACCAATGACTCTTGTGAGCTGGTTTCTTCAATGAATCAGACTCATGAATCATGAATTAGTTATCATTTTGAATCAGTTCGTTGAAACATTCACTGAATGAACTACCTGAATCAGTCAAGCCTGGATCGCTTAGTGAACCACAAGTCATTCCTGTCAATCATGTACGACTCAAAATGAAGCAAGAACAGTTTTGCGTACTTGAAGGTATATTTCATAACCCTCATTCGCTCTAAATATGTATTACTTTTTTACCTCTTAAGATATTTGGGAGAATATTGGTTACCACTGACTTCCACTGGTTTAAAAAAACAAACAAAAAAAAACCAGACATTTTTCAAAATATCTTCTTCTGTGTTCTACTGAAGAAAGAAAATCATGCAGGCTTGGAACGACATAGTAAACTATGACAGAATTTGATCACAGAATTTTCATTTTTGGATGAACGATCTCTTTAAGGTTTGTGAAAATTATGAAACTTAAAAGGAAAAAAAAATAGCGATGGCAAGATTTTTAATGCTTTTGTAAGAGGTCTCTTGTGCTCACCAAGGCATTGCATTTATTTGATTAATATATAATATACTCTCGATATATTTAAAAATGTTATTTCTGTGATGGAAAAGCTGAATCTTCAGCAGCCATTACCTCAGTCTTCAGTGTCACACGATCCTTAAGAAATAATTTTACACTGATTTGGTGCTCAAGAAACATTTCTTATTCACAATTTATTATTTTTATATATTTTAGTTATTAAAAAAGATCAACTTGCAAAATATGCATCTTTGTAAAATAAATTTAAATATGTACTGATATCTAAAAATATCTCACTGACCCCAACCTTTTGAACCGTAGATATACATATATATGACATATTTTATGTTTATGTGTAAATATATGGGTAGGAAACACTTCCTAATGTATTTTGAAGTCATTTAGTTTGTGTTAATTAAAATCTGAAATGTCATCTGTTTCGAGTGTTTGCACTGGCATGAACGGTTGTGAAGCCAGGTCAGACAGCTCTGACTCACCTCGCACCCTCTCCAGCCACTCCACAATGGCAGGTCAGTGTGTGTTTGCTCACTGCTGGTAATGATGTGAGCGAGGCCTAATGTCCTCCGATCAAGAGCCATAGCCGGGTTGGTCGGTCTGCCTGGTAGGGAGCAGCGTCGAGCAGTTTCCGTAGCTGGGTGATGGTGAAACGCGAGGGCCGAGGGCTACCTAAGTTGGTACTATTCAAGCTGTTGCCCATTTGATTTGGACTACCACAGACCGCTCGAGTGCAGAGTTTGCAGCACCCTGTGGTGCTCCGTGATCCCACGCCAAAAATGACCAAATGCTACCCTTCCTAAAATGTGCGCAAATTGGAGTCAGCCGTTTGGCTTCATGATACACACATGAGTACACAAGGACACTTGCCATCATTTGTATGGTAATATATGTGCGAGAGAAACTTTCAAAACTTAAAAAAAGTACAGGTTGCACTGCGGGGTAAGAAGGGAAATGGACAGAAGTTGCTAATCTGGCGTTCTAACATTCATCCCGGTTTTGTGATACAGTTAGATGAATTTCAGGATGACATCCTCATCTTATAAGCAGTAGAAAGAGTGCAATTCCATTTACAAGCACGTGAAGTTATGCACAAACTTTTTATGTAAAAAAAAAAATCACTGAAACCTAGAATATTTTGCTATCAAGATATCGAAGAAAACTTGGCTGGAATGCTAAGACAGGAAGTACAGCAAAGTGTTCACACTCTCAAACTTCAGATGTTTTATAGCATTTATTCAGCTGCACTTGGTCAGTGTCAATCGCATTGCTATTTCCTGTCTCCCACTGACACGCTCACCCCCATCCCTTCAGGAGCGAATTAAATGGCCCAACCTGAGCCACCCGAGTCTCGTCTGCGAAACTTACACACCCTATATTTACTCGACATCCAAACCACATCTATTAGCGTGCACGTCAGCCTCTCCATGCATCGCTCGTCCCGTATCCCCACCCCCGCCCGCTGCTCCCTCCCACCCTTTTTCCTTTAACTAAACTGGCTCTGGCTCCCTCCATCTGGTCCCCTTTCCTTCAGCAGCCCCGCACCTGTTCACACCTCCTCTCCTGTTGGACCGCATTGAACATTTCCTCGGATGCCAGGGCTATTCTGGCACTCGCAACCTCTCTGTCATTCAATCCATCTGTCAGAAGTGAACTTTGTTTACCGCCAGCTTCTGCTTTCTTCTTCAAGAAGTGCAAAACCACCTCAAGGTCAGAGGCAAAACGAATTGCAGACACCACCAATTTACAAACAACCCCCTCCCTTTCTATAAGACACCCCTATCAACAAACCAACTAATCACGATAATCATTTTTTTCTTACGTATCCATCGAAAATCTGTTGTGATTTGAAAACGAACAGAGGAAGCCGAGATGTGTTCACATATGCTGAATAAATATCCACATTTTCAGATTTGGTCAAGAAATTGCAGGTTTTTGATTTATGTTTATGATAAAGACCAGGATTTCCGTTTCGACAGAAATACAGATATAGAATTTTTGAATAGCTTTTGTAAAAAACAAACAAGCAAACAAACAAAAAAAAGTCCAGCTCTGATCAAAAGGATAGTTGATTCAAATATAGTCATATAATATAATATAAATTCACAATCACGTCATTCCTAACCTGTTTGACTTACCTAATTATTTTTCACATGGAACTCAAAAAGAGATGTTTAGCAGAACGTCCAAGCTCCTCTTTTTCATACAATGAAAGTGAATGGTGACCAAAGCTGTCAATAAAGATTTTTAGTGAATAACAATAATAACTGATGACATTGATGAGTAAATGATGACAGTTTCATTTTTGAGGGAACTGTCCCTTTAAACCATCCTAGTATGAACTAAATCTCAGTTTAAAAATATTTAAGAGGGTTCTGTGATGTACATTCTGGGACAAAATGCACAAACTGGACAGAAATGAAAGCGCAAAGATGAGAAGGAGGAAAAGAGGAAGAGAACAAGACAGAGGGCTATCCCTAGGTGAAACAGCCTGTGACAGCGCTGTCGAGGTTCGCGCTCTGAGCGCGTGACGCATTTCCACAGCCCGGGGTGACCTGGAGGGGCTTGTGCCAGACTCCCCACTCGTGTCACCTCACACAGGAGGCCCAACTAAACTGTGCTGCCTTCATCATCCTTCCATCACACACCAAACGTGCTATCCAAAAGCATGCTTAGAAATCAAACCTGCCACAAAAAGCGCATGGCCGGCACAGAGCATAACAAATAGTGCTTTTAACCCACAGGGTCTCGGGCTGCCGGGTCTTAGGGTTGTGCCCATCTCTTCCGCTCCTGTTTCATGGTAGGTTTCTGTGGGAGGATGCCCACTTTGTGATGGACTCTTTATGTCATCTGGAGAGTGGAGTAGATAGGGAGAGAGAAAAGAAGGGAGAAGTATAGAGAAAGCCATGAAGATATGGGCCTTTAAACATAACAAATGGACTACTCAAAAAAAAAAAAAAAAAAGATACATTCTGGCGAAACAGAGCAAAGTTGCTTGATTAAACCTACTCCAAAACAGAGAAAAAAAATCAGATACAGCTGAGCAAATGAGCCAAGCACACTAAAATACACCTTCAGACATGTGGGCACCATTAATCAGAAATCAGCACTTTGGCCCCAGCTACTGCTAATACGGAACCTATTGGAATAATAATAGATGGAAGTCTATTATTGAAATTGCACTTATGGTGACCAAGAAAAAAGTGTCATAGAGACTTCGAAAGAGGAGGAGGAGGAAGAGAAGGAGAACAACCCAGCTTCCAGAAACCGTAAGTAGGGCACTTTCTCTGGGCAGAGTTGGCCCAAGTGAGAACAGTTGCACCCGACAGATTTGCTCCCACTTTGCCTGGGGACTGGCAACATTCTGTCCTATACCATCATGACACAGAGCTGGGCCACGGCACTGGAGCAGTTCTCAAGACACACGGACATATAGTTTTAGTAGGACTGGGAGTTTAAAGTTAAACAACGAAATCTTGTCTTGAGACCTTGAACATGATGAAGGATTGAAACTGAAACTTATATTTATATTTATATAAATATTTATATAATATTTGCTTTGACAAGAGTTTGATTTGCAAATTATGATTCTTCACTGAAAGATAAGATGAAGAATGCATCATATACACTAAAAGTCTGTGGTCTGTAAGATTTTTTTATGTTCTTAAAATAAGTCTCTTATGCTCACCACCAACTATTTGATAAAAAATATAATAAAAAATAGCAATATTGTGAAATATTACTACAATTTAATATAACTGATTTTAATATATTTTAAAATGTAATTTATTCCTGTGATGGCAAAGCTGAATTTTCAGCAGTCATTGCTGCAGTCTTCAGTGTCACATGATCCTTCAGAAATCATTGTAATATGTTGATTTAGTGGTCAAGAGACATTTCTTCTTATTATTAATGGTAAAAATAGTTGTTTTGCTTAATATTTTTATGGGAATGGTGAATTTTTTTTTCAGGATTCTTGGAATAGAAAGTAAAAAAATAACATTTGTTTGAAATAGTAACAATCTTTTGTAACATTATAAATGTCTTTATTGTCACTTTTGAGCAATCAGCAAAGATCTGCTGAATAAAAGGGTTACTTAAAAATATATATAAATTGAATAATTTTAAATTGAAAAAATGTATGGTACACAATTAATATGAATTAATATGAATATGAAATGAAAAGACATGAAATCTTACTGGAGGGACAAATTACGCAAATTGTTATGACAATATATATATGTATATATATATATATATATATATATATATATTTATTTATTTATTTTTTTAATACATTTTTAAACAGTTGCACAATGTGTCATTTTACACCCTGAACTAAACGCGCCCTAAAAAGGTCTAATTATCTGATATTTTAAGACACTTTTTTTTGTCAGGAATTTCAATCTCTTAATGAGGCTTTTTTTTCTTCATTATGATATCATGACAGTTGTATCACCTTCACATTTTTAGCTTTTCTAAATTAATTTTAATTACGCTGAAACATACTTATGATAGAATAGATATATTCATTTTTATGAATTGCATTTTAAAGTTTTTGAATGAATTAATAGAAAGAAAAAATAAGCATCACCCACTTATTGACCCACTTACAAAATTCTATAACATCGAACTATAGAAAGATATTTGGGCATAAAATCAGATTTTTAAAAAAATTATGTCCAGCCTTCAGTTGCGCTAACATGTTCAGCAACAGCACAGATGTCAAAATAAGCCAGATTCTCTCACAGCTCACAATGAAGCCTTACTTATGTGGACAATCGAGCACCATCAAGCCTCTCATAAATGAGAGACTTTTTCTCCAATAATTCTACTTCACATACAAAAATAAGCCAAAGAGAGATGAGGCTGATCATATCATATCCCCAAAAACTTCTAGCAGGCTTTTTTCTTGTAATTCTCCATCCCCCACATCAGCACGATTAACCAATCGGTAGCCAATATGGTGGATGAAGCACAGAGTATGAGGGTTCACTGCGCTCAGAGGGCCAGGTTCTCTGCTAAGCTCTCGGAGAAGTTGTGAATATTTCCTACTTTCAGATCCATACTTATGCCTGAAGGTTCTCCTTTACAAACCGCAACATGGTTCTTGTTGGATCAAAACTTCAAGCCCCGCTGCCAGCGTCACTGCTTGTTTGCAAAATGTTGTGTTGCTGTAGAAGAGAGGGAATTTGGAACAAAGCGAGCCTCTGTGTCCCGTTCCAAATCACAGTGAACTCCAGCAAACACCAGCAAACACAGAAAGGCAAAGGGGAAAATCTGCTGTGGCTGGTAAAGCGGCACGGCAAAACAACGCAACTTGTTTTGTTTTTTTTATATCGTCGCACATTCTTCTCTCTTTATTTTCACACCCTATGGGGTCTGCCGAATGTTGGGAGAGGTGGGAGTGTGGGTGCAAGAGAAGGAAGGAGTGGGGGAGGGATGACAAAAAGGCACGAGCGCACAAAAGCAAACAAACAAACCGAATAAAGCCTGGGCTCAAAGCCGTCAGAAGGCAGAGAACAGAGCGGCAGGATTATGATAGATCCTCTGCTGCCCAGCGCACAGCTGGCTGATGATCCAATACTGGAGCCGCCGGCACTCCCCAGCATGTGCACAGGGGGCCTGGGGGCCAGAGCGAGAGAAAAAAACAGAAAAAAGCAAAAGACAACTGCTTTGCCGATCCGTTTGGTGGGAGCTGTGATCATCCAAGATGTGAGACAAGAACGGAAAGAGTCAAAGTCTGGCTTCAGAGGGTCTGATTGAATGAGCACCCAGCAAAGGGGACGTGACACAGAGAGGGTCCCCACATGACCATCCCCTGGGCTGCTCAGTCACAGGGTCCCCCTCAGGTCGGTATGCATGCGTTTATGAACATGTAAAGGTGGTGTAAGAGAGAAAAGACAACAGAGAGATGGGAAAGAGAAGGATTAGTCTCAAGGAAGAGAGAAAGAATGCACAGATGTCTGCTGCATCTGTGCACTACGGCTGGCCCAAAGAACCTGCCCTGGCAGCCCAAGTCCACACCATGCATACAGTGGCTAAAAGACTCTCAGCTGCCAAAAGCAGGGCCTGTGAGCGGCTTAACCACTCTGATCTTCAGCAGGCCATTTTGTTGACTCATCTAGAAGAAGCAGAGAGCATTTAAAGGCCAGCATCTTTTTAATGCTAATTCAACCTCAATTAATCACCTCAAAATCTCTTACGTTTAAATAATGCCATGATCAAAAAATTGAATTACAGACTGGTTGAACGTGAACTGCTGTAATATACTTACACAAAATTTTCTTCAATAATTTAACAGCAAAAAGTTGTCAAAAGACAATTAAACCTCTGATCACACCAGAAATAAAATCTATAAATAGATAAGCATCACATGGCCATTACAAGAAAATGGAAACTCATCTGCTCATCTCTGACAGCCTCCAGGATATAGTTAATAACAAGTACAAAATGATTAAATGATAAAAAAAAAATAATAATAATTATATATATATATATATATATATATATATATAAAATTCACAATACATGTGCTAAGCACTTAGAAATGTGTTTCATGTTATTATTTTCAAACGTTGTAGTTGTATAAAAGTTGTACACATGTATTTAAGTTACCATATAAGTTAAATAAGTTCAAATGTATTTATACACATTGATTACATCATGCTTTCTTGAAATATATTCAAGTTTTCTTGAAGCCATGTCATAAAAAGGTTATATGTGATATTTTGCAAGGCTTACTGACTTGTGAATTTCTTATCAGATGACAGAAAAATAATTTTCTGTTTGGTGGTTACACACAAAGGGATCTATTTAAGGTTACACCACACTGACTGATTTAGTGAACAAAATTTAGTAAAAGTTTTTCCAAATACTGCATTTATATGTCAAAATAATGCAATTAATTTAATAGTTATATTAAATATAAATTAACATGCTATTAATTTAATAATTATAATTGAATACTAACTGCAACTAATTATTATTTTATGGAAACAACAATAATACAATATTATGCCAATCTACTTTGTCAGTATTTCAGTCTACTGTCATCATTATGATCACAGGACTGCTTCACCTTGACTTTTCTGATGCTATGTCCCACATATAAAAAATAAATTTCATTCAGAATCTGAAAACTTTAGTGGTAGCAGAGGTATATTTAGGTTTTAATCTGGATGAACTGCATATTTTTGGTTCTGTTTTTCTGAATTAATTAATAGATCCAGACTTTGGAATCACGTCAAAATTTGCATCACGTCACTAACTTAAATAGAGGTGTAGACCATACTAATGCAATGTATACAGGATAGTAAATGTACATTTAAAAAAGCAGGTGTACTGATCTAACAATGCAGGACTACATTCTTATGCTGCGTAATAACGTCAAATACAAGAGTTTGTCTAGACTTGCTGTTGCAAATAATTTATACTCCACAAAAACCATCTGGACCGTTTTCATGCACAGTGGTACTTTTCCAAATGTAAACAAATGACTCAAATTATTCACTAATATTTCTGCAACAGCATGCATCTTTATGGTAATTTATAAACAATACATGACCAAGTCTTAATACTTAAGTACTGAATTCCCTTGCGAACAGATGCTGTCCCTCCTCTGCAGCTGTGCAGCTCTGTGGCAGATGCTGTAAAATCTCCACTTCCTCCAGAGGAATGGAGACCCCAGTGCCATTCAAACCCCCTGAGGCTTCAGCACTACCTACACTAACACTGGGGTAGAACACATCCACGGAGACATGGAAATGGATGGCTTCATTGTGGGCAATCATTCAGTGGGCATAGAAATGCCATAAAGCCCAAACAGGAAATCTAGAGGAGTGATTCCTAACTAGGGGCACATATACTCCACGTTCCAGGGGTTATATAGCAAGAATTCGATTAAAACTTCTTTTTACTTTATTTGTGTCTATAAACCCATAAATAAAACTATTGTGCATGTGTCAGCATTGTCAATTTAAGTGGATGAAAATATACACTACAGCACAAATGTTGGGGGTCGGCAAGATTGAAAGAAGTTTCACATTCATTTGATCATAAATACAGTAAAACTGTTTTATTTGTAGTATAGTAATATTTTGAAATATTATTACATTACTAAAATGTTATTTATTCCTGTGATGGTAAAGCTGGATTTTCAGCAGCCATTACTCCAGTCTTCAATATCACATGATCCTTCAGAAATCCTTCTAACATGCGGATTTGGTGCTCAAGTAACATTTCATATTACCATCAATGTTGAAAACAGTTTGTTGCTTAATATTTTTGTGGAAAGTGAGATACATTTTTTCAGGATTTTTTGATGAACAGAAAGTTCAAAAGAATAGCATTTATTTGAAATAGAAATCAATTGTAACATAAATGTCTTTAGTTTCACTTTTGATTAATTTAATGCATCCTTGCTGAATAAAAGTTTCAATTAAAAAAAAAATACTGACATCAAATTTTGAATTGTAGTGTATATATCAGTATTACGATTATTTGTAATACTAGACTTGCTGTTGCAAATAATTTATGCTCCACAAAAACCATCTGTGGGCGCCGCAGCATAAATGGCTGCCCACTGCTCCGGGTGTGTGTTCACAGTGTGTGTGTGTTCACTGCTGTGTGTGTGTGCACTTTGGATGGGTTAAATGCAGAGCACTAATTCCTAGTATGGGTCACCATATTTGGCCACACGTCGCTTCACTTTTCACTTTTTCACTTCACTTTATTTGGTTAGAGTGCTATCCAATCTCTTGATGAAATGCATGGTTATATGAACAGTTATATTCAGCATAGTTTTACTTAAAATAGGTGACAACTAAAGTAATATGATCTGGTTACTTCAGACCCTTCCTCAGGTCAGCGGAAGTTACAGCACAGTTACTCCAATTCCTCTTATGGTTTAACTTAATTCAAATACTACAAACAAGTAAATGATAGCATAAAATTACTGAATGCAGTGGCCCCATAAAGTATTTGGACACTTAAGTGACAATTTTAAATTCCTGTAAATTATATTTCAAACTTTATGGCATTTAGAGAGCACAAACACACTTTTTATGCTAAACACTTCACAATAAGAAGGCTTTAGATATACTGATCAGAAAAAAAGTATTTGCATCCTTTGAAGCTTTAAAACTGTCACTATTCATAGTTAATGTGATGAACTAGGGGAGCGCGGGGCACAAAGTAACGGGGGGTTAGTTGTAACACACGTGGTTTGAATATTTCCACACATGCTAGCATAACAAAATTTACAGTACTTATTAGTTACCATTTCAACATTATATAGAAAAAAATGTGCGCCAAAATTCAAAAATCTTTTGAAGATATCGCTGAACATTTACTTTACCATAGTACAATTTAAATTCTGGCTTAAGTAAATTTTTCATCTCAGTTTTTATTATTCATTTAAAATTAGACAAATCTGCTATTATTTTAATCTCCAATCTGTTATTTATCAGTTCAGATAGTTTTTTAATGCTTTGATAACTAGCAGAAGACACTAACCAGTTTTACTCCAGTTGCGCAGATGGGGCACGTTGTAACACTGTGTTACAATGTGCTATTCTATGACATTAGCGATGTAATTTTCAATATTTACTTTAATGAATTTTATTATGCTCGTTTACGTGGGCCGTCCCAAGCATGGCTGCAATGTGTTCATTGTCAAACTCCAAAATCAGATGATTTTTAATTCTTAAAAAACACCATTATTTTATTTGGAAAAAAAAAATAAAAAATTATTTTAACAACAAAATATTTTAGTTTGTCTTGTATATTTTTTTTCATTCGATCAGATAACATTTTAAGCTGTCATATGGTCATGTTACAACGTGCCCCTCAGATGTTACAATGTACCCCCCACCTACGGGGCATGTTGTCACATTTCACTTCAATTTTTTGAGGCTAAATAAAGAAAAACGTATACACTGTAATTATGAAACAAAGTGACATATTTGTACTAGACAAGTGTAAAATTACTGTGGATAAAAAAAATTATATTCTGAACCCCATGTGGATTTACACAAATTGAAAAAGTGTTACTTTGTGCCCCGCTCTCCCCTACAACTGTGATTACGCTGATTAGACACCTGTGTGAACTTGAGGGGAACAGATTTTATAAATCCACCAAAAATCATCTTATCAACACCAGTTGATTAAAAGTAGCTGCAAAAAATGTAGTTCTGACAAAAGCATCCAGCGTCATTTGCAGACTACACCTGGTTTGATATTTTAGATCTAATGCAATCACATTCACAAATGTTTAAGCGACTTAAGTGTCCAAATACTATTTGGGGCCACTATATATTTAGTAGCACTAAAAAAAATAACAGAATGTTCCCTTTGTGTTTTGCTGGCAGTAACTCTAATTTATAGTAATGAACTGTAAACTGTTAAATTGCACTTAACGGCCATGTAAGTGTCTTACTGTGTCAAAAACATTCTCTCTCATAAATGATAATAAGGGTGGGAATTGTTCAATCTGATATATTCTTCCTAATCTGGAGCTATAATCTATTTGCTTTCTAATAAAATGGGATTGGTTGAACAAATGTTACTGAAAAACACTGTTTATTCTCTTATCACCTATTCTGGTTCGATTTTCATCAGAGTTTGAGGAGATTTTTGCAAGACGCATATAAAATTCAAAATCAGAAGTCCAAAGCTTGATCACATAAAGGCAAGCATTCAACACAAAAGGTGCCACTGATTCATAAGACAACATCTTTGCTGTAATATCTTCAGATAAAATAAAATAAAAACAGTGATAGCTCAATGTAGAGGGTCTGCTTTTGATTTAATTAAATGGTGTGAATTTAATTTAATAACCAAAATATATTTATATTTATGTTTAACGCCAGCTCATTATCATGGCTACGAATACGAGTGAAATGTGCACATATGTGGAAAATGTATAAATGTATGAGAAGCCACATATGCACTACTCACTCCATACTGATTTACACAACATGAATCAGATTAATAATAAAGTTCTTAGTCGAAAACCTGCCAGAAGTATTAACTCATTTCAACTTTACTCCTGCTAAACTGAGTGATGTTATTGAGAGAGACAGTATGTGCCCCTCTCTCCGGCCCTGTTCTCCTGGTGCGTGGTGGACTGTGGCGGTGGCAGCCGGTGGCTTGAGGCGATTTAATAAAGTGCGGGTGCCCTCCTGCCGGTGTGCTGGCACTGCACTGGGGCCAGTGGACGGGCGCAGTGTTGTGGCATGTAATAGGATTAAGGGGGTTACCTGGTGAGGTGCAGTTGGCGCTGGGTGCGGCTTAGCCCCTCAGCCAGGCCGGCTGCCTCTGCCCAGGCTCGGCCCTCTGCCCTCTGGGCCTCCTCCAAACGCTGCCGGCAACCATTCAGCTCCACACCCAACTTCTGTACTTCCTGAACCCCATGAGAGGAGAGAGAGAGAGACTAAGCAATTATTCGTTTTTGTATTAAAACATGTCCTTTTTGTTTGCTGAAACTTTAAAAAAATTGCCTTTTTATTTATTTTTTATTTATATTTTTTTTAAATACCAATTTGTACCAGTAACATTGTAAATTACAAAACTGGTTAATAAATGACTGTTGATTTAAAAAAAAAAACTGCAGATTCTTCTCTGTATGACCGATCAAGTTTCTCTTACCTGCTCAGCTAGTTCTAGCTGACGTCCCAGTTTGGAGCTGATGTCTCTCACCTCTCTCTCTGACTCCTCTTTCTTCAGCTGTGCCTGGCTCAACAGAAAGCGCAGCTCCGCATATACCTGACACAAGCATACATGCAGCTTAAAGCAAAGTCCAAGGTAGGTTTCAATACTTCTGTCTGCTGTTCAGGAGAACACTGATAATTCACATACTCTAAACTGATTCATTGAGGTGATGTTTGCAGCGCCTTTCCATCGGCTCCATAAACTTCTACTAGAGCTGTTGATGCATCAACTCTATCAGCTTTGCTAATAATATAGTTCTACTGCCATCTAGTGCTTAAACATTCTCCATACAAAGATAACTGAACCAATTAACTTATATATAAAGATAGATCAAATTTGGCATCTAAATAATGTTGAACCTGAAAGTAAAATTGCCCCATTTGGTTTCTTAATGCATATTGTGAATGATATTATGAAAGATTTATCAGTGCATGTTATTCCAAAGAAAAAAAGGCCTGTTTTTTCCCCCTTGCTGAATATCTTGTTTGATTAAAAAACACATTAAGTGAAATTGCAAACGCTAATTCACTTTGTATGGTGAATTACTCACTTACCATTCAGCAGTCATTTTTAACTAAAGTGACTACCAGTACACTAGTTTGAGAGACAGCATCTTGATAACATTAAGAGAACAATGAGGTTTCTTTCATTGGCTCTATTGATTTCTGAAAACTTGGGGGATCAAATATGAGACTACCACAAAATCATTTGAAATTCATATAGATTAATATTGGGTTCATCATATACATTAGGAAAAGGACAGTCAAAATCAGCGATCTTTGACCATTGTGGGGAAGACTTTCAGTGGGCTGTACCTTGCTGCTGTCTGTTTCCTGTGCGGTGAGCTTCTTATAAGTTTCCTCCAGCTGGCCATTGAGAGAGTTCCGGTCTCTCTCTCCCCTCTCCAGCAGACCCTCTAATTCAGCCACTCTCTGAGACAGACTGGTCACCTTACAGTGGAGAATATTACAATTATATTATCTATAGTAAAGTGACATGTGGCCAAGTATGGTGACCCATACTCAGAATTAGTGCTCTGCATTTATCCCATCCAAAGTGCACACACAGCAGTGAACACACACACACCGTGAACACACACCCAGAGCAGTGGGCAGCCATTTTTTGCTGCGGCGCCCGGGGAGCAGTTGGGGGTTCGGTGCCTTGCTCAAGGGCACCTCAGTCATGGTATTGAAGGTGGGAGAGAGCGCTGTACATTCACTCCCCCCACCTACAATCCCTGCCGGTACGAGACTCGAACCCGCAACCTTTTGGGTTACGAGTCCAACTCTCTAACCATTAGGCCACGACTTCCCAAAAGGACTATATTAGTGATACTCATTAATATTACATAATTGTAATAACTTTTAAGTGTGGCTTGAGTGTCCAAATACTTTTTGGAACCACTGTATAGGACTATTTATACTCTTATAGTGAGGCCCAAGAAATAACCTGAATATACCTAGAAATAAACCAAAAGTGTTAAGAATGTGAAAATTGTTAAAGAAAAAATGTTGCGGATACTAACGTAACCTCGGTTCCCTGAGATAAGGGAACGAGTGTTGCATTTAACAAGATTATGGGGGAACTCCTGTTTACTCTGATACTGAAGCCTGATTTGTTCACGTTCGTGTAACTGCACAAACAAATGGCGCTTCAACCCTCCAAAAAGGGAGGAGTCGACTGCTATATAATTCGACTCAGAACGCCATTTGTCAGAATCTTTCGACTGTCAGGGCCTGAAAATGGGCCTGAGCCCTCCATCTTTTTTTAGAACAAGGATGTAGCAGCTGTAAAAGCCTGACTTGCTGTTCGCTAGAGGAACCGTTTTCACAGCTCCTTTTGCAAACAGAGTTTGTACTTCGGGCCGGAGAACATGAGCATCATTGTCCTGTCACCGAAGTTTGAATAATACCTCTGAAGTGAGGCAGCCTACGAGCAAAATAGAGCAAGAAACCTTGTTCTATGAAGCTGGAGCACTTAAGCAGTAAGTGGCACATGCCTGCGATGACTTCTGTGCTGCAGTGAAGAGCTTGCAAATCCGCCCGGCAGATGACGGCAGAGGTGTGCAGCGACCACCTCTTCCATTTGCCATTTGTGGTGGGAATCACATACCTCACAATACGATACGATACACGATACATGGCTCACGATACTGATAATATGATGATACAGCAATTCTATATCTATAATCAATATATTGCTAGACAATCCTATAATGATACATCATGATATCTGTCTAACTATGAAAACAAAATGCCTGTGAAAAGGTTAAGTACAGGTTCTCTCTCTTCTTTTAAGTACAAACTGCTGAAAATTCAGCAAAAATTGCCATATCAATATTTTATCCCACCCCTACTTGCTAAATCCTTTTCTTTTTTCAGCACCGTCAACAGAGGTGAGGGCAGCAGACTTAGAAGAGTGGATGCGTGCTGAGTAGGGACTTTAACATGTGCCATGCCTAGGTAATTTCGTCGTGAACTTCTTGGAAAAACGGCGCTGGTCTCAGGCGGGAGGTTTGATGATGACAGCCCAGCAGGCATCTTTCATCTAAACGGCTGCGGCCAGGCTCTTCCGGAGCCGACCATTCTAAGACGAGATTCTCCACAGCCTGGTGAGGATGCGAATCAGTACGCACCCGAATCTGAAGCTGTCAGCGATATGGAATCATCAGTGACAGCATTATCCTCTGATCCAGATCAAACCTCTCGTTGCAGACGAGGGGCGCTGATCCTTATGTGTAAAACACGGACCAAAGTGCTGCGGGGAGAGTGAAGCATGCAGGACCTGTACTCAAGCCCGGTTGCTCAGCCCCGTGACTCCACAGTTTCTTCCTCCGAGTCAGCTGGGAGGGGAGAAATGGGAGAGCGGGAGGGGTGGGGCGGGGCTGCCTTCATTGTAGAAGGCGACCCGTGAGTGAAGCAGGGTTAGACTCATGCTCTCGTAGTGAGAGCAGTTTGTCTCAGTGAGTGCAGCCTCACTGATCGGTGTGATCACAGAAGTGGTGCACTCACTGTGCCTGTGTGAAGCGTGCAGGGGTGCCCACATGAGCCACACTTGCAAATTTGCTCTTATAGTCACCGGATGGCTGCAAGAGAAGGCTTGCTAGGCGATCTTCCTCTGCTGGGGCACTTCTACGGCAAGCAGCAGGCTGAGCTTCTTGCTTCGGCTTCTTTCTTCAGAGTCCAGCGAGGAGATGATCTTCATCACTGAAGGAGAAAAATTCTGACGAATGGCGCTATGAGCCAACTTATACGGCAGTCGGCTCCTCCCCTTTTGGTGGGTTGAAGCGCCATTTGTTTGTGCAGTTACAGGAACATGAACAAATCAGGCTTCAGTATAAGAGTAAACAGGAGTTTCCCCATAAACGTGTTAAACGCAATGGGATAGACCATGCAATAGGCAACTATGTGTTGCATTGTAGCATGAATAAGTAATATTTCAGATTATATTTCAAAATATTTATATTATTTCTAGGTCACTAATCAAATTAGTAAATTAAATAATTAAAGCAAAAAGTGCACGGACCTTTTTACATTCGGAAATCTAATTTTCAATTAAACTTCAAATTTGTTATGCAGTTAATATAATTTGTAATATAATAATGTATTTATTTAGAAAAAAGAAACTAGGCTTATTGTAGTCATTATTTGTAAGTCACTTTGGATGAAAGCATCTTCCAAATTAACAAATAAAAGTTAAATGCGAAAACATAAGAATGTATAACAGGAACTCTAGTGGTCTCTGAATTTTAGACCCCACCAGACATGAAATAAACCATATTTTTTAACACTTCAGGTTTTCTTCTTTTTAGTTTGGTTTAAAATCGAATCTTTCATTCAATTTCTGATATTTAGTTAACAATAGTGCAGAATCTGATTGGGCAAATATTTTGTTGTTGTTTTTGCACTGAATCTGAAGTCATTTTCACACAAAACTGTGCCATAATTAAAATGACACTAGAGGGCAGCATACGCTAGCTTTGTCAAACCATCCAATCCTTTTGAACAAAGACAGTCATAATATTCAGTTCAATAAAATATACATTAATTTAAGAAAGCATTTCTATTATGATAAAGAACTAACAGTCTGGGCGAGCTCTTCTTTCTCTTTCTTGCTCTCTAAACGAGCTGCCTCTCTGGCCTGGGAGATCTTCTCCTGTTCAGATGCCAGCTCTCTCTCCAGCCTTTCCCTCTGTCTAGTCAGCTCACTGTGGAAGTGCTCACACTGCACCAATGCCTGCAGGTGCATAGGGACAGACCGGAGGTCAAGATCAATGAGTATACCTCTTGTCTACACAGTACACCATAAGCATTTAAGATCATGCAAAACAGTAAAAGTCATATTCAAATCAGTGGTGTTGTCACATACTCTTGTCTTCTCCAGGTTTGCCTCTTCTGCCATCTCCACCGCCTGTTTGACCTGCTGATAGGCGGCCCACTCTCTCTGCTGGGCCTCAGTCTGATTGGCCCTCAGAGAGCAGAGCACAGTCATCAGCTCATCCCGCTCTCTAACAAAGACACAAACACAAGCATCTCATCAGGTTACTGAAAGCAGGCATTGATCTGACACATAATCAGGACAGCAGCTGATTAGCTTCATGACCAGTCAAAACTCCTTTCAACCTTGCTGTGAGAAACAATAATTGACTGAATACACACAGAGATCAATTAAGGTGGTCAAAGGAGCCTATCAGTGTTAATTAACCCAGAGGTTTGGCTCCAAGGTAGTTACAACATCAATATCTCTCATGTGAAATTACTTAGTATAAATAAGTTTAAAAAGTAGAGTTAAGTTTAGTAGAGTTAAAAAAAAAATCAGTCTTATAAAAATATTGGATTGAAACTAACAAATATTTTGATAAATAATTGTTACAATTTTTTAGAAATAATTCTGTTCAAACTCTTTGGGGTCATTAATTTTCTTTCTTTTTTTTAATTAAAAATTGTATTTAGAAAGGATGCATCATATTGATACAAAAATGGCAGTGAAGACATTTATAATGTTACAAAAGATTTATATCTTTTGAACTTTCTATTTATAAAAGAATCCTGAAAAAAAAAACATATCACAGTTTCCACCAAAATATTAAGCAGCACAACAGTTTTCAAAATTAATAATACGAAATGTTTCTTGATCACCAATTTAGCATATTAGAATGATTTCTGAAGGATCATGTGACGCCGAAGACTGGAGTAATGATGCTGAAAATTCAGCTTTACCATCACAGGAATATTTTAACAGATATTTTACATTCTAATATTATTTTCAGTATATTACAGTTTTACTATATTTTTGTTCAAATAAATGCACTGAGAAGTCTTTCAAAAACATTAAGATCTTACCGACCCCAAACTTTTGAACTATAAAATTAAAAAAAAAGAAAAGAAAGAAAAACAAATGAAAGAAAAATGCCCAAGTATTCTATTTGAAATTAATGTAATTTATCTAACTGATTTATATCTAAATAACTGAATTACATTATTATTTTAGGTCTTGGACTCATACTTACAGTGAAAATTAAAACACTAAAAACACACACTTACTTAGTGAGTCTTTCAATGCTCTGTACATGGACATTGGAGTGTGTCTCTGCCAGGATCGCTTCATGCTGGGCACACTTCAGACACAGACCACCCACACGCTGACCACTGCTCGCCACCACAGCCATTGCTTCTTTGTGCCTCAGTCGTTCTTTCATTTCCTCATATTCCTTCTGAACGCTCACCAAGTCTTTCCTTCACACACATGTGCAGTAAGAGGGCATATTGTTACAGTATGCATATATGATGACCGACTGATTCTATTGGTGGACGGAATCACAGTGCAAATATTGTACACTGACAATTAGTACACTGACAGTTCTTAAAGAGCAAAAGAAGCACTATAAATCACAATCTGACCAACACTCTGGCAATCTACATTTTCAGCAGTAGGCATTTATAATCAGGGAGGTGCTCTAACACCATAAGCATGCAGAATGGATAATAAAATTATATTTCATGTGACAATTTGGTACCTTTCAGCAATGCAAATGAATAAAATTTGTAATTCAATCAGTGTACCCATTGTAAGATTGTATTTTAGTGTAGTCGGAGTCAGTGAGAGAAAATCGTTTTAGGCTTGGCCACTGATTGAAGTAGGGCTGCCGCGAATCGTCGATTCTATTCGATTTTTTTTTAAATCCTCGACTTCATTTTGTCTGCATCGACTAACCGGCAAAATACCGGAAGTGGCGCATTTCATGGACGAGAATCCATAAAACATATTATTAGACTGTTATCCAAGTCCTCATGATATATTAAACCCGCTTAAAAATTATAATTAAGCATAACTGTGAATTCACAAACGCTACGATTTAATTAACTAATTATATGTGATGCCGTTATAGGCGTGTAGGTTACGTACGTGTGTCTCACAGCGGTTCTGTTCACAGTAAATGCTGTTCCACATGAACTGTTATCATTTACATGTGTGTGGAGCGGCTCAAACTCCATCTGTGCATGTTGTTGTGAGTTTGGGTTTATTATAACGTTCATCTGGTTAGTAGACCAGAACACGTGGACATGTTGTCATTCTTACACTATAATACTGAACTTTGATTTCAGTGATTTGGACTATGAGATGGACACTTCTTGCACTCTGTTGCACTTTACTTTTGCTCTAAAAAAGGATTTCATAGAAATTTGGATTTCATTTGGAGTTTCACAACTGAAGTCCTCTGTTCATTTTTTTCATCATGCTGGAGATGTCTGTTTAAATCTGTTGTTTACACATTTCTAAGAGTACTTTTAATACTTTTTAATAATAATAACTTTTAATAATAAAATTGTAATACTTGATTCTAGTGGACTCTAAACATTGTATTTTTTTAATGTGAAAACCCAACTGTTGGGGTTAATTGAAACATATTTTTTTTCCATTTGTAGTTGCACTCACAGCTGTAATGAACAGAAGGCCAGAACATGTGGATATATTGACATTAAAAACATGCTGACTTTCTCAGACTTTTGTAATTATGTTTTTTTTATTTAATTTTTATTAGGTTTGTTTACATTTTTACTCTTTTAGTTTTACATTTCGTCAATGGCTTGTTTACATTTATACTTTTTTATGGTACACTACTGAATGGCAAAGTTGCAAGTTTAATAAAATGTTCTTTAAAATAGTCAACTTTTTTTGTGGGAAATTAATCGTTTAGATTAATCGATAAATTAGTCGATAGATTAATCGAAATAAAAATAGTCGTTAGTGGCAGCCCTAGATTGAAGCCCACTTACTTCAGGGAGACCACTTGAGCCTCCAGGGTCTCAGTTTGTGCTTGATAGAGACACTTCAGCTGCTCCTTAGACAAAGGGATGGAAATTACAATTTAAGTGCATATTGAGTCCATTTATTCATGTCACATTTACAGCTACATGAATGTTTAAACACAAATACCATTTCTTTCTTCCATTTGTGGTCCTCAGCTTGATTAATGGAGTCAAGTCTTTGCTTTGAAGTCTTTTCTGGTGTGCGCTCAATGTTTAACTGAAAATTATCAATAAAATGACTCATATCTTCATAAAATGTTTCATTATAGTCCCACATTTGCTATTTCTATCAGCATCATAACTAAAGGCCTCAGGGATACGTACCGTGCTGTCTACAAATGTGTATTCTTTAAGAGTTTCTTCAACTGCCTTTGCCTTCAGCTCCTCGTGCAGTTTCTCATTCTCCACAATCACCACTCTCACTCTCTGTTTCATTCCAAGGAGTTCATCCTTTAGAGAGGAAACAATTACAACTACAGTCGAATTGCAACAAAATTCCCAGTTGAATACTACTCGCTTTATCTGGGGAAACCCCCATTATCAAACTCATAGAATGCCTCAGAAAAATAAATTCACTGATAATATCTTTTGTTAATTAACAGGACTGACCTTGCAGAACTTGACCTCAGCCTCCAGGTGCTGAATGTACTCAGACTGATTGTGGATGATGGGAACCAAGTCGTGAACACCAGGCAAACTGCTATTGCCCTCGTCTGTGATTCTCTGCTAGACCACACAATTAATCTTCTTTCAATTGATATTGTGAAAACTTTAAATAAGACCAGTAAAACTAATGAGCACACATTATAATTAATATACATATGACCATAAATTAATATAATATAAAGTATAGTTAATTAACATGTTAACTACAAAATAAGAGTGTAATGACAACATGCACATAAGTGGTTAATTAAGCAAAGGATTTTTTTTTGCCAGTCAAATAATTTTGAAGTAAAATATTTTGTTTTTAAGTTAATATTTTATCTTAATTAGAATACAGAATATAAACTAAAATTACATATTCATATATAAAATAAATTAAGTTTATATAATTTAAACATATTCACGTTCACAGTTCTCTGATGTCAGTTAATGGTCACATGAAATAAAAGTAAACAAATACAATTTTGCATGAATTTATGTTTTTAAGTATTTTTTTGTTTTTGTTTATTTTATACCTATTCATTTTAAATTACAGTTTTATGATAAATAAAAAAATTAATCAAATAAAATGAGCTTTTCATCAAATTGCAACCCCCATTTTGAGAAGCCGTGAATTAATTGCTTAATTCAGAGCTTCCCAAAATGGGGGCTGCAAGTTAATGAAAAGCTAGTTAGTTTCATTTTGCTCATTAGTTTCAAGAATAACTAGAGTACCTTTCCCGTTAATTTCCTCTTGGAAGGAGAAGGTGATGGAACATTTGCATCTTTGCACTGCTTTTGAAGCAAGGAACGCAGCTGACTGACTAGAAAAAAAAAATGACTGCACAAACAAGGCTACTCATCCAGATCTCTGCATGCACTGAATTTTAATACACTACTACAATTATCAGGATGCAACTCAATCCTGCATTATGATCATTTGTCAGAATAACATGCTTCCTGCATGATCTGTACCTGCTTCACTCTGTTGAACTGGCATAGCAGGGTTTTGCAGCAGAGGACTGAGTTTCTCCTGCTGCTGCTTTGGGTCTGAACACTCAGAGTCAGAGCTGTGGCTGGCCAGCATGCTGGACAGGTGCTGGATACTGCGGTTGGCTCGCTCTGAAACATCGAAATTATACAAATACACTGAATTTAGTATGCAAAATAAGAATATCAAGATACCCTGACTTGAGTTTCTTATAGTGCATCACATATGTAGCAAGTAACACGTTTAAATATTTGCTAAATGTGTTGTTTTCTGTGGTTTAGTACAATATTTCACAAAAGAACAAATTATCTTATTGTAAGTGTTCACAATGAATGTCTGTCAGAGGCTCACTTTAACTGTTAAGTTTTGTGGAGTGAACACTGGGTTGAAACGCAGCATCTTCTTTTCTGTTTAAAAACAACATCACCTCTCAATGTCTTCTGCAATGCTCCTAATTCCTCCTCCTCGTCAGAGTCCAAGGACGGTTTCATTATTGCTTTAAGCACGAAATAAAACCAAAAAGGTTTGTAAATATACCGCACAATTTCTCAGGCTCAGTGTTACTGAGAGTGTTGTAGTATGTTCAATGAACGACGACCAAAGAGACGTCAACGGTTGCATGGTAGAAGTGCACTTCCGTAAACCGCGCAAAGACAACAGGGACTTGTAGTTTATACGGTATCAAATTGGCTAGGTCAGGGCAAAGAGTATAGGGTGAGTAAAAACTAAAAGACGTAAATTTCCGGTATTCACAATAGTGTTGCGCTGTTTAAAAACGCTTATTATTGTAAACATAACATTTGCGTCCAAATTACACTATAAACAAGTCAATAAAAGAAATAATCTATAAAATATTTTATGCCTGTTATTTTGAGTACCAGTCATGAATGAGGACACGCCCACCGGACTGTGTTGGATCTGCAAAGTTGCCTGATTCCAGGCTGCCGTATGTCGCCGCTATTTGTTAGGAATAACGATATTGCTGCTGAGCAACTGAGGCAAATAGGATATGTGGGGATACACACTGGGCTGGGCTACGAAAACTGTTTAGCTGCTGCATTGAAGCCTGAGATAAAACTGACAGCGAAAAGAAAAACAAGGGTGAGTGAACATTCTTATAAAGAATAATTTTTATATTAATTGCACATAACAATAAGGCATTTAGAATAACGCTAGCGTATTAATGCATTTGCTTGTGTTAAACGTATTTTCCCACAAGGCTGTGGTGTAAAGAATTCACGCTTTTCCTATGGTCTGATCTGATCGTGTGGTCAGGATACCGTAAATGTAACCGCAGGACACGGCTAGCCAGTTCGATCATATTGAATGAATACATTAGCACGAACATCGCCTGTCTTTATGTGTTTTTTTTTTCATTATCACTGTGCGTCCTAACGCGTGCGTTACATGGATATCTTAATTTATGTATTGAATGTAATAGTGAGTTTGACTGTATGCACAAAGAGGACACAAGCACTGGCCACCGGTTTGCCCGAACGCATGGTATCTTAGTATCGTAAAATTTGCTCTTGATCGCAGGGAACCATGAAGAACAACAATATTTCAGTACACTAGTCGGATGTGCAAGAGATGTGCATGATTTGCCGGGCACTGGTGCACATTGTGAAGGGCACTGCGCAGAATCCTTTGTTTTGACAAAGGCTCTTGTTTTGTTCTGCTACATCTGGCCTACATATATTTTGATTGCAGAATTGATGACACTTTTCAGCGTTATGTCTTGCTATTAAATGCTCGCTTTCTCTAGTTTTAGAGGAACAACTGTATAGTTTCATAATAGCCGATCTTCTTGAAAGTCCTATGTGTAATAGGGTTTGTTACTAAATGAATTAGGCCTATTAATTGAAAAGGGGGTTCTGTAGTATTTATTACTTCTCCAGAGTTTATTTTAATCGTTATTTAGAATAGAAGCCTAAAACTGCATATAGAGACTGTGTCTCAAAACCAGTGGTGGACGAAGTACACAAATCAAGTACTTGAGTAAAAGTACAGATATGTATAATAAAATATTACTCCAG
Source organism: Sinocyclocheilus anshuiensis (assembly GCF_001515605.1). Lineage (NCBI taxonomy): Eukaryota > Metazoa > Chordata > Actinopteri > Cypriniformes > Cyprinidae > Sinocyclocheilus > Sinocyclocheilus anshuiensis. The sequence continues at coordinate 1,914,452 of NW_015546029.1, read as the reverse complement.
TAAAAGTAAAAGTACTCCTTTTTCAATTTTACTCGAGTGAAAGTACAAAAGTACTCGATTTTTTATGTACTTAAGTAAAAAAGTACTGATAGATAGATTTATTTTGCAATTTTATATAGTTTTATATAGTTAGTATACGATAACAATATCGTGCATATTCATTACCGTGATATATCACATTACCGAATACCGGCACAAGTCTAAGTTAGACTCTGCTTTTTTAAATTATTTTTTTTACATTTTTATTATTATTATTATCGTAATATTATATGATTTGATATTTGTTCCTTTTTCTAATCGGCTGTTTTTTATTCAAATATTTTTTTATAGTTTTTTTTTTTTTTTTTAATCATTTAGCTACCTATACTTAATTTCAATATCAAATAATTTAGTGTCAAACAGTGACAGCCTAAATTACACAAAAAAATAAGTAAAGGGCAGGGTGTGTTTATTTTACCCTTGTCGTCTTTTTTGGGTGTAGCTTTTATTGCTTTGCACATTTCCTCTCACTGTATACTCACTGTATTGTGATTGACTAGTCTGTACTTTTCTCTCAGTATTTCAATCTAGTTTATGAACCAGCTGTTTGTTTATACATGTTGTGTCCAGATCTTTTTTAAAGCTTTTTTTTTTGGGTGCCAAAATGCAAAATTGTCACTGTATTATCACAGTAACATTAGTAGACTATGTGGCAGTTGTTTTTTTTTTTTTTACTTTTAATTAGTTCTTCTCTTGGCACAAAAACAAAGAATGAATGGAATGAAATTAATACTATTCTGGTATCTTTTATCACTCTGGTTTGGTCCCAAGTTAAAATCTATTAAAGGGGTCATATGATGTTGCTAAAAATAACATTATTTTACTTTAGTCTTTGCAACTTTACGGATCTTCTTTATGCACCAAGAGCTTGTAACACTCCAAAGAGAAAGGAAAAATTTAAATAGCATCATATGACCCCTTTAAAAGAGAAAATGCAACAACTATCCTAGACCCAGACCAAAACACTTAGTCTGGGCTTTCACAAGAAAATCTGTCTTTTGTGAACCCTGGGCCCCAAATCATACATTATTTATAAGTTAGCATCACTTCCCTAGTTGGATCATGTTGACTGACCAATCCAGTGAACTTCCTGTTGTTAAACGGAAGTACCAAGTGAATGTGGATTCACAAAGAAGCCACAGAGAATCACATGCTCGCAGTCCATTAGTTACAAAAATAGTATTATCTGAGAAATAGTATATAAGCAAGCATTTGCTAGCACAAACCACCCTACAAAAAGATGCATATGTATTTTTTAAGTTTAATAAAAGCTTAAGTGTTTTCTTTGCTCTGCTCCTGTCTGCGCTGTATTGCAAATAAATGGTTGTCTGTGTGTGTGATGATCAGACTATTGGGTTATTTCAGGCCAGTCTGGATTCTGTATATGCCCACTGGCTAGCTTAATCCTGCTCTTTAGTTCTGACCTATATTTGTGATCCATTATTTGTCCCCCACTTATATCTGGTCTGCTGATTGTAACTGGTAATTGAAGTGCATGCAATAGATGCCTAAAGGTGTATAATGGCAGTTATTGATGACACACTGTTTTCTTCATTCATCTGATTAATGACCCCTTAGCCACTCCCATATTACACCAAATATAATGAAAATATTAAAAATCAGAAGATATGTCAGATGTGAAAATATACTATTTAAAGGTTTGAGGTCAGTATGATTGATTTCATTCATTTATTTAAATATATTAATATTGTTATTCAGCAAGGATGCATTAAATTGATCAAAAGTGACAGAAAAGACAATGTAAATCTAAAGATTTTAACTTTTGAACTTGCTTTTCATGAAAGAATACTGGGGGGGGGGACATATCATGGTTTCCACAAAAATATTAAGCAGCAAAACTGTTTTTAATGTTGATGATAATAAGAAATGTTTATTGAGCAGCAAATCAGCATATTATAATAATTTCTGAAGGATCACACTGAAGAATGGGGTAATGATGCTGAAAATTATGCTTTACTATCACAGGAATAAATCATATTTTAAAATATAAGAAATTATGAAAGAAA
>NW_015546029.1:1910957-1912342 GCF_001515605.1 Sinocyclocheilus anshuiensis | reverse complement strand
TCAACATTTTACTGTTTTTGCTGTACTTTGGATCAAATAAATGCAGGCTTGGTGAGCAGAAGAGAATTCTTAAAAAAACAAACAAACAAACAAAAAAAATCTTACCAACCCCAGACTTTTGAAAGGTTGTTTAAGTCATATAATAAATAGTCTTTGAAAATTATGACTGAGCATGTAGCAGAAATTCCCTTTGGTCAGAAACATTTACTGGTTGTTGATTTGCATAAGTGGGTCTGTTGGGTCAAGTATGTCATTATGCATGTTTATTACCACCCAACGGGCACATTTTGTTGTGTCTGATAAGGTGTAGTCACAAGCGTATTAGATTTGGATTAATGATGGATCTTTCTTCCTGCTGCCACATGCTGATGATGTAAATGAGATGTCTGCTTCTCATGGCCATATGGTAGTTTTACAGCATCCCCAAATTTGCTCTCTCAGCATGTTTTACTGCATTAGCCGTAAAGTTTTTAGATATGAATTAAGGTGAATTTATTTACTTTTCATTATTTATTTTTAAAGAGACTAAACTTTTTTTTGTCTGTGTAATTTATATGTAATAGTTTAGTTAGTGGATTCATAAGCAAAATATAATAACACGTAAATAAAGCCATTGTGGAGTATCACAATAGTCCAACATCTGATTAGTGAAGCTGACAATTTTTTTAAGTATATGTTTTTTAGTTTCAATATTTTTAGCGGCGTTAAATTAATTTCCGCGCTGACTGCTTTAGCTGTTAAGATGCAATCACAAGTTCTGTTTCTCTGCGAAATTTTGCAGACAAGACAATATATCTATTCCATTCCAGTGCAAACATCAACTTGAATTATCTGAATGAAAGTCCAGCTAGGGTTGTGATGGTGAGGAAATTTTCCCACCGGTTAATCGACGTGTGACAACACCGGTAATACCATTATCACCGTGGGGGCGGCGCATTCCCTCTTTTCCTCGCTTTCCTTAGCTTTTAAATAGCTTGTAAAAGCGGCGTGTGCATTTTACTTTCACTTTCAAATAGCGGCAATTCGGCGTAAAGCAATTGTTCGTTTTTAGTTCATTTGAATTTTCCCTCTTTTCCTCGCTTTCCTTTGCTTTTAAATAGCTTTCGAATTAGCTGCAATTTGGCGTCAATTGCTTGAATGCAACAACAAAATACAACATCAAACTCACTTTAGCCTATATATAAAACATAGAACTTTTATTAACAAAACAAATAAAAATACACCATGCTATAGGGCAGGTTATGCCTAATATAAAATAACAAATAACTTACATAAAGTTTAAATAGGTATACAAAACTGGAAATAGGCTAAGTAAACGTATAATATATAACCAAATAAATAAGAAACGTAGAACGTTTATTAGCAAAACGAGTAAGAAAGCTTGG
>NW_015546029.1:1906962-1908754 GCF_001515605.1 Sinocyclocheilus anshuiensis | reverse complement strand
CGCGGTGGGCAAGTGACGTAACCAGTGTTGCGGCTTAACACCGGTATCACCATCAACACCGTCTATCGCGGCAAGCCTAAGTCCAGCCACTGTTCATTCATATCAAGCCCACTTACTGTATTCTTCTTAAGCATTGAGATGGTCTGTGGATCGATTTCTTTCCCAGCATAAGCATATAGAAATGCGCTATACTGTTTGGTGACTGTAGTCAGATGCCTTCCCAGGTTTGAGACAGAAGGCTCAGATGCCCTCAGTTTTATTGTTGCAGCATCTGTTTCTGGAAATAAGAATCAATTTTTTGATAATGCAAACAAAGAGCTTTGTGAGAGGAACAGAATGATGGAGAATTCATTTCTGAGTGTGGTTTCTACTGATGAGTTAGATAAAAGCAGTGAACCGAGACTGATTATTTAACAGTGTGTGATGCCTCAGTGATTTTACCTCTCTTAAGAGATACTGACGATAGCAGTGAGGATATTGACTTTATCACTCACTGTTTAACAGTGTTTATTTGCCTCACAACATCATGTTACCTTCAAGGACCTTCACTTGGCATTTATAAACCTGAGGACTTCACTGTATTGTGGAACGCTGTTTTTTCTCAAAGTGCGACATATAGGCTATGTTACACTGCATCTGCTGTGCCTAAAACCCTAACTGTCATGAAGTGTTAATTTTAAAGGGATAGCTACCTATCAGATTATGCTACCAACAAATCGTCAGAACACCGGCAGAACAACAACAATGTGCTACATGTTCTTTTCCCATCATTTTTTCCAATTGACGGAAATGCGTCGTAGCGACGGAAAACTTTCATCCCTGAGTAGTATTATGTATATCATACTGCATCACAGTAATATATTTCTGATAATTTCTTTAAGCTAACCTGAACCTATGTTTTGACGGGTTGCCATGAGGAACTTGTTTCTGTAGGTCTATGTAGTAAATGATATGAAGATAGTTTTACTCCAGTGAAACTGTCAAATGATCATGAAGTGACTCTTAGAGGGAGTCAGAGCAGTTCTGGAGATGTTGTTCATGTATTTATGTCCTCATATAGTGATACGACAGAAGCTGAAATCAGCGCGAGCGTCGCACACTTTGTATGTGTAGAAAACAAAACCGCGCGTCTGTGCCATTTACATACACAGAGACACAGCGAATCTCTTTAAAAACTGGCTGTTGTTTTCACTTCATTGCATTGTTATAATTCGTAAAAGTTGTACCCGCCAACTGGCGACTGACACTGTTACATGGACTCGCCAACGCTGATTTTTACTCGCATTTGGCGCTTGGCGAGTGTTAATTTTAGGCCCTGATTACAAGTTTTATGAAGCCATAGTAAGGTACTAAGTGAAATTGACATTTATTTATTTATTTAGTCATTTAGCAGATGCTTTTTTCCAAAGCGACTTACAAATGAGGACAACAGAAGCAATCAATTGTGGTATTAAAAACAACTAAAAAACAGATCTAAAACTAAACGCTAAAACTTTATAAATACTACTTATACACATTTTAAAATAAATAAATTAAATAAAAATGTCAAATGCATACAACAAAATTTCAGAACTGAACATTTAAATGAAAAACAAAAAATAAAGCTAAAACAATTCAAAATATTAAAGAACAAAAGGTATGAGTATATTAATGATTCTAACATAACACTAAGCCAAACACCAAAAAAATAACTACATATATGTGTATGTACAACCATACACACATACACACATATATATATATATATATATATATATACATACACATTTATAAATTCAATATATATATTATT
>NW_015546029.1:1905133-1905663 GCF_001515605.1 Sinocyclocheilus anshuiensis | reverse complement strand
TTTATTTAGTCATTTAGCAGATGCTTTTTTCCAAAGCGACTTACAAATGAGGACAACAGAAGCAATCAATTGTGGTATTAAAAACAACTAAAAAACAGATCTAAAACTAAACGCTAAAACTTTATAAATACTACTTATACACATTTTAAAATAAATAAATTAAATAAAAATGTCAAATGCATACAACAAAATTTCAGAACTGAACATTTAAATGAAAAACAAAAAATAAAGCTAAAACAATTCAAAATATTAAAGAACAAAAGGTATGAGTATATTAATGATTCTAACATAACACTAAGCCAAACACCAAAAAAATAACTACATATATGTGTATGTACAACCATACACACATCATACATATATATATATATATATATATATACACATACATAAACATAAATTAAATATATATATTATTTTATTTCCATTTAGTTTGTTGAAGTATTAAAATAACTAAAATTAAATAAAACTAAAACTTAATAAAAGACCTATACAGACATAATAAATTCAGACATAATTTAACTAAAATT
>NW_015546029.1:1900261-1905085 GCF_001515605.1 Sinocyclocheilus anshuiensis | reverse complement strand
AAAACTTAATAAAATACCTATACAGACAGAATAAATTCAGACATAATTTAACTAAAATTAAAATAAATAACAAATACAAATAATACAAATCAAATGACAACAACAACTTACACATAGTAAGAAATGGTTATAAAAACTGAAACAGAAGTGAAACAAGTAGGAAAGAGGAGAAATAAAAAGCGATGCTTATCCTTTGCCGGTGTCCCTGCCCGGTGGAGTCGCACGGTAGAGTCGATGGTCTTTACACTCTTCGGTCTTCACACGAGGAGGCCGTCACGCGACGGCTGCCGCGACCGCTGCCGCGGTAAACTAAGCTTTTTTATACCCGTCTAACAAAATACTAAATTAATTCAGCTGGGCACACTTTCCTTATTTTTTCCACAACAAATGGCCAAGCAAGTGCAGACACTGACAAGATACGCGATACAGAACGAGACCCTACCAGGTAACTACCACATTCAAGGCCCAGATAGGTAGTAAGGACATCGTTAAAATAGTCCATGTGACATCAGTGGTTCAACCGGAACTTCTACCTTTCTGGGCCTTGAACATGGTAGTTGCGTTGCTGTCTATGCAGGGTCAGAAAGCTCTCGGATTTCATCAAAAATATCTTAATTTGTGTTCCGAAGATGAACAAAGGTTTTTAGCTAAGTCTTTAATTTCAGAAGTCATGCATGTCTGGAATGACATGAAGGTCAATAAATAGCAGAATTTTAATTTTGAGATTGACTGTTCCTTTAAGAGCGTCTCTTCACTAGACTGGGTTTCAGACAGCGGAGATGGGTCAGGCTAGTACTCATGGGTCATGATATGAGGTCATGTGGATTAGAGAGGACACTTGGTTCGGTTGTGTCATTATCTGACTGGAGATCTCATTAGATGGGTGTAGACTTCATGCAGAAAGTCAAGCGAGAGCTTCATATATGAGACACATCAGTCTGAAATGAACAAGTTTTACTATGATGTGTATTACAGAAAAGCATCCCAATCTGACACATTTTAGTTGTTCCAGTTGTTCCGATTGCAACATAGCATTTAGATTGAAGCTTATCAAAAATGGGGTTTTCCAGCTTTTCTGCTTATCTATTCCAGAGTGAATCATTGCCTTATTTCTCTCAGAGATGAATAAGATGACAGAGATTCAGAAATGAGCCGGGGGAAGCAGGAAGAAGCGTTAGCCACACTTCCTGTTCCTTGCAAAAACACTGTCAACCCAAAACAATCCCTCTCTTCAGACACTGAAGCGGGAGGATGCACTCACAGCCATCACCCTTTCACCCACTAAAAACACCATATGTCACTTAGTTCGGAAGAAGAGGGGGGGCTTTTAGGGCCACAAAACTGAATCAGAAAGTGATGGGTCTATTCATGATATCTTAAGCATGCTTGTGCCACTAAGAAGGTGAAGCTCACTCCAAGAGTAAAGTCGGCAGATTTGCCGTCTCGCTTTAAGCTTTTAAATTAAGTCTTATAGTATTTCTTTTCTCAAGATTGTCTCGCGGGCATACAGGGATTGTGATGGGTTTGAAGATTGAGGTTTGTCAGAAATGCATGTGTTTATTAGAAGGTAATATATACTAATGCCTGTGTTCCAGAAAAGAGAAAACCCAGCTGCTAGTATTCAGCCATTCCTTGCAAGCTGCTCCCAAGATGTAATCAATCTAGGTTGTAAAGGACTTCTCAGAACTTATTCCTGTCAGACACATTGTCCCAAACCTACAGGCAATATCACAACTATGTTGCTAAATAAAAGTTCTCACAGGAAGAAATTTTAAAACGTTTCTGTAAGTATGCAATATACTACTCTATAGTTTTTTGTTTTTTTTTCAAATAATATGCAATATACATTAGAACATTTTGTAGTTAATGTAGTTTTTGAATTTGTAGTTAAATTGTGTAATTTACATATAATTATATATATATATTAAATTATCAAAATTATTACATTACATATATATTTAAATAAATTGTTTATGTTTCCTTATTATTATTATTATACAAGATTACAAACGTACAAAAAACACTATGCGGTTATTTTTTTACTATAATTATTATTATTATTATTTAGATTTTCATAGAAAGTGTCTTAAATTATGTAAATTAATAGTATCATATTGCTATTATAATAAATGCATTTCATGCATCTTGGTTTCTCAGTCTACTTTACATCCATAAGTGGACCTTTAGAATTTGTAAGTGGAGGTCAGCTATATTGTATTTCATTGAGTGGATATTGTGTTCCAGTTCCTCAAGCAGCATAATCATAGTGCACTCTCAGCAAATATGGGGCCCATATATCAGAACAGCACCCATTATTGGTCAAGATAGCGATGTGCTAATAAAAAGGGCTTTCACAATATCCAATGTGAAGTAGCCCTAGCTTCTTGTGAGTGCTGTATGTCTGATATTAGTCATGAGGGTCTTCCAGGAGAAACAGTCAAGCTCTCTACAATAATTACAGTTATATAGATACTTGTTATCAGATGTCTGTTTTCTTTTTTGTTTATCCATCTGTACACTTTACATAAATAATTTACAGACAACACAACCAACAACCATCATTTTTTAAGGTCATATACCATTGAAATGCCATGTATTTTGACATATACCATGTTGTACCATGGTATGCCTTGGAGTACCATGTATTTTGTAAAAAAAAAAGAGGTTCAGCAGTTGCAAAGGGTCACCTAGAAGAGGCATGGTGGTATGTATGTCAGGAGGATTCATTACATTCCTCTTCCCAGACCATTTGCAGCTGTAGCTCAGAGCAGCTGAATGTGACCTCCTTTTCATAAAAAGGGGAAAAAAAATCCCAGAGCCCAGTAGGGTGTGCAGCCAAGTTGCCTACATCACTTCCTGCCACATTTGGCAATGATCATAGGCAGCGAGGGAGGAGGGAAGTATCCCAGGCCTCTGTAGTCAGCATGCAGCAGATATCAGCGCGGTCTAACGAATCTCCCTCTCTGTCTCTCTCCACCCACATTCCACTGTCAGTTCAGATTTAAACATCTTAGTGGGACGGACATGATCTCTTTATAAAAGTCCACTATTTTTTTTTAAATAAAACATGTACGTTTTGTAAAAGTTTAATAAAAGTTAATGTTGAGTGAGAAATGGGATGTCACTGATAGAAAGTTTTTCATGTCTTTATCTGTCCATCAGGATGACGTAGGTACTGAGGCTGGAGGAGAGTGCAGAGATGAGCCTCACGTCCTGGTTCCTCGTGAGCAACGGGGGTACACGGCACCGGCTGCCCCGTGAGATGATCTTTGTGGGCCGTGATGACTGCGAGCTTATGCTACAGGTCAGGAAGGGTGTTTCTCAATTTTAAAACTTAACCTATTAAAAATCGTATTCATTATTTGATATAAAATATAAGTATAAATATTAGATGAACAACAAAAAAAATGAAAAGTGTTGCCATGTCAACTTGCTGAAATAAAATAAGCTGAAGTACTAAAATTACTAAAACTAAAATAAAAATATATGAAATAGAAATAGAAATATTTAAAAAACTAATAAAATGATAGACACATACAATTATTAAAATGAAAACTGAAAGTCTAACAATAAAAGCTATTTCAAAATATTAATATATGTACTGTAATACTACACTGATGCTTTTATTAAAATGTTGTTAAATCAAAAGTCTCTGTTTGGGTGAAGTGAGTAATTTTTGTACTATTAGCATGACCCAGTGAATTGGCAAAAGAATGACTGTTTTCAAACATGTAGTCCTGTCTCAAACTTAAAATATTTATCATGATTTCCACAAAATGTTTAAGCAGCTGTTTTCAACACTGATAATAATAAGAAATGTTTCTTAATAAATTACTTTTTATAAATTACATTTTAAAGACAGTTATTTTAAATTGTAAACATATTTAACATATTTCTGTTTTGACTATATTTTTGAATAAAAAAAATTGAATGCAGCCTTAGTAAGCATAAAAGACTTCATTCAAAACTTCAAAAAAATCTAGCAACCCCAAACTTTTTTTAACTGTAGTGTATTTCACAAGTTTTCTATTATGATCTTAGGAAGGATGGAGAAAAAAAAAATCCATGCCCAGGAGGAAAGTTGTGTTCCAGCTAAGTGGCATGACTGTTACTATCTACCACAGCATCAGTATACACGTGTTAGTCATGCAACTTTATTAATAGAAAGTGGGGCGAACAGCTCATGGAGTACTTTTAGATGGACTACAGTGTTGAACTACAAGAGCATAGACTGTAGTGCCAAACACTGAGGGAGAGAGTGCGAGTCATGTCATTAGAGAGTTGAGTCCAACCCCAAAACAAACTTGACATATCACAACACAAACGCAAGCTGTATACTGTGTATCTCATAGAATCATTAGCAACATCACAAAACACCCTAGCAACCAAATAACAACATGCTAAAACTTCTCACAACATCTTAGTAACTACATAGCAAGTTTAAAGGGGTCATATGATGCTATTTTAAAGATCATTATTTTGTGTATTTGGTGTAACAGAATATGTTGACATGCTTTAATGTTCAAAAAACACATTCTTTTTCAAATACTGTACATTTGTAATGCCCCTGTGGACTGTTTGTTGTGGTTTCTTCCCTTTGTGTTAGTTTAGCCCGTCTAATCATTAGTTAATCACCGTCATTGTGCTCACCTGTCTGCCTCTAATTATTCACCCCATATTAGTTCCTGTCTGTCTGAGCATTGGTGTCGGTTATTGTTAATGTTACCCCGAGTGTGTGTCTCACCTACCTGAACCTGCCTTGTTGTGTCTACAATAAATGTCATTATTGGAATCCTTGTCGTCCTCGTCGTCCTGCCTGCCTCC
>NW_015546029.1:1892632-1896196 GCF_001515605.1 Sinocyclocheilus anshuiensis | reverse complement strand
TCAGAATTGACCCTTTTTTTTTTTTTTTAGAAATAGCCTTTGTGCTTTTCTAGGTTAAAAAAAACTGTCGTCCATAAAATGCGTTGCACAAATTCGAACATCTGGGTTGTACTGTTCTGTTGTAAATAAATCTTAACCAATGATTCCTAATTGCATCTACTTCCGGAAGGCCAAATAAAGTGCTTTTGCTTTCACACTGAATCACACAGCGTCTCCCTGACATGGCTGCATCAACACTGCTGTTCCTGAAACCACGCCTTCTTTCTTTGCGTGCACATTTGAGCGGCATTATGCTAATATTTCCACATAGTGAGGTAGACATGTGGGGGCATGTTAGAATGAGCCGTTTTAGGAGGGCGTGGTTGACTCTTAACTTTTATAAAGAATATCTCTTTGGATTTGAGACTTTAGTCTTTGCAACTTTACAGATCTTCTTTATGCACCTTTACTTTCTCTTCTTGTAACACTCCAAAGAGAAAGGAAAACTTGAAATCGCATCATATGACCCCTTTAAGTTGAAATGGCCCTCTGAGGTCTGAGGAAACGTTTAGTTCAGAAGTCTTTGATGGAAATGAAATTGTTGCACCTCAAAGCAATAACAAAAAGCCTTTTCTCAAATCCAATTACCGGTACATAACGAGTACAGGATAGCTGTACTATGCTCATAGAAATGGTGAGTATATGGAACTGTAGAGAACAAACTAACTCTGGGGTTTCAAGAGTTCAAATACTAGTCTCTGGTAGACATAAACATAGGCTTTGTTTAGTTAGGAAACCCCGTTTCCTTCTTTGACCCCTCCATGTTAGGGTAAGGCATAAATCAAACTCAGTCTGGTCATGTGATTGTGTTACAATACATTTAGTGGTCACATGGTTTGTCTCAAAATAGATTGGTAATGTATTAGATTCTTTATCACTGAACTGAGGATGAGGTGACTTTTAAAGTAGAGCCACCATGCTCACGCACATGCTCACACTAATTTTAGGTGCTTTATCATCAGCACATGCAAGTTTTACACCTTAAACATTTGCATTAATTTGCTCATTTTAATGCTTATTTCATGAGCAACGTGTCATTAAAATGTCTGCAAGTGTTGTTGGAGGTTGGCCTTTCCTCTGCCATCAACACATTTAAAGGGGTCCTATTATGCTTTTTCACTTTTTCAGCTTTAGTTAGTCTGTAATGTTGCTGTTTGAGCATAAAAAAGATCTGCAAAGTTACAAAGCTCAAAACAGGAACTATTCGAGCCGTTCATGCCAGACTGGGGAGAGAGGTGTTGTAATAATGTAAAATATGTGAAAAATAAAGTGTTTTTCAAACAACCTAGTATGAGAGCCTGTTCTAGTACACCCCCAAAACAAAATCAAGACTTTGTAAAAGAGCATAATAGGACCCCTTTAAATGAAGATACAGTACTGTACATGAAAAGTAATTAAACAGTTAATTTTAACATTTAACATTAAACATTTTCCATTGTTTGTTGAAGTGAAATCCAGTAATTTCAATAGGAATCCACACAATCAGGAATTTTGCATGAGGGGGAAGATTTCCCCACACAGATTTCACAAGGTTCTTCAAGTTGGTTACTCAGATTCACCGCGTTGACCAACAGAAAGCTGTTTGGTTTGAAAGTTACTTCTGTGTGAGCTGTGCTTCATACATCGCTATGCTTTTGACAGTAGACAATAGACCTTTTTTGTTCACGAAATTTCACTAATGTGACTTCAGCTTGAGATCACAACCAATCTTCAATACTTGTATGAGAGATTGTTTCTCATCAGATGTTTGTCAGTTTAGGTATGTTGCACACGTAAGATATGTCACCTTCAAAATCTGTCATTGCTACGAGGTGAAATACTTCTGTGACTGCATATATACTAGCTTCCAAAAATAACCAATCCATGAAGTGATAATGCTCAGCGAAAACTGTCTTTGGTTCGTAACTTTTGCTTTTATCTGTGTGTGATTGCAGTCTCGCAGTGTAGACAAGCAGCACGCTGTCATCAACTATGAGTCCAGCAGTGATGAGCACAAAGTGAAGGATCTGGGAAGCCTAAATGGGGTGAGTAAGAGGGAAAATAATGGAGTGGTGCATTTCTGATAAATGAATGGCACTAATTTTAAAACAACAATTTCTAAAGAAAATTGTACATAAAACACAATATCTATATTTTTGCAAGCAGTGCATTTATACTGCTTATTTATAACAATAATAAATTATACATTGTAAATTAAGTTTTACCAGTGACCAGGCCACCATTTTTCTACATAATAGTCTTTCTACATAACATGTCACTTGTATCACTTTACAGTCTTTCTTACATATTAAAATAATTCCCGTTCAAATCAATCATGTCGATTTTCTTATTTAGTCTGTTAGTGTGTAATATGCAAGATAATGTATAGTCAGCCAGTCATTACTGTGAAAAAACAAAGGCTATGTTCTTTAACATTTGATTTTTCATTTCTATTTTATGTATATTCAGCCTCTGATTGAATCTTGACGGGTTAATTTGCCCTTGTTCATTTTAAATGCAAACTGCCCTCTTCATACTTGGTTCATTTACGATGTGGTAATTCTAAACCTTACATTAGTGATATATTGAGGTGCAGCCTGCTTTTCCTGAGTCTGTACTCTGTATCATGTGTTTGTGTTAGATTATGTTGGTCTGTTTTTGGTCAGTAGAAACTCTTATGACTAAATGAGAACTCATGGGGCTGCTCACACAAATTACAACCTCTTCCTGTTGAGTCATTCATTCCTCTTCCTGTCGTGCTTTGGCAGGAAATTGCTATTATAGCATGTGCAGCATATTATCCACCTTTTTTTTTTGCAGTTTCAGTGCCGTTTACACTTGACCAGGAATCAGTTTTGAGCAAAACTCCACACAACAAGTTCAGACATTGTATGAAACTACCGTATTCCTGTAGTTAAAGTTGGCACATGTTGAATAAAGGGAAATAACTTGCAGTCAGCTGTGACCCTTTGTCAAATTGTAGTAAGGACAGAGGAGGAGATTGATTCAGCTTTTCAAGGGAAATTTTAAACCTGAATGCTCTAGAAAGTGCTTTGTCAGTACGATTTGCTCCCCTTCTTTGTAGGGCTTTGCAAGGAAGTGACTGATATTTGAGACAGAGCAGACCTTACAGCACATTATTATCACCCTCAATGTTTTCAGACTTGTGGCTCTCCCTGTAGTGATGTGTTTAGAGGGATCTGTAAACCATTTGTGCACTGAACTTTTGAAGTTGAACTCGATAAACATGGAAATGTCTTGCTCCCTTAATGAATGGCAGGCTAATGGAGTGTAGTGTGTGTATGGTGCTCTTTAGGTATAGGTACAGTCTGATGGAGATTATCAGATCAAGGAGATTTTTAGATTAAACAATAAGCATGTTGTTATAACTCAATTTCTAAAATTTTTAAGTGGATTTTTTAAAAAGCCCAGATTTAAGGGATTGACTTGTTGATCTGTCTAATCTTTTGATACTTCAGGAAAGTAAAGCCTTTTGTTTTGTGTGTTGTTTTTATTATTATTATTATTATTATTATTATTATTATT
>NW_015546029.1:1889648-1891684 GCF_001515605.1 Sinocyclocheilus anshuiensis | reverse complement strand
CTTTCTCCCTTAATGAATGGCAGGCTAATGGAGTGTAGTGTGTGTATGGTGCTCTTTAGGTATAGGTACAGTCTGATGGAGATTATCAGATCAAGGAGATTTTTAGATTAAACAATAAGCATGTTGTTATAACTCAATTTCTAAAATTTTTAAGTGGATTTTTTAAAAAGCCCAGATTTAAGGGATTGACTTGTTGATCTGTCTAATCTTTTGATACTTCAGGAAAGTAAAGCCTTTTGTTTTGTGTGTTGTTTTTATTATTATTATTATTATTATTATTATTATTATTATTATTATTATTATTATTATTATTATTATTATTATTATTATTATTATTATTATTATTATTATTATTATTATTATTATTATTATTATTATTATTATTATTATTATTATTATTATTATTGTTGTTTTTATTATTATTATTATTATTATTATTATTATTATTATTATTGGGGGTTCAAGCACATAGCACTGAAACCCTATTGTAATTGTTAGAATGGCCAAGGATCAGCAATCTCCACATAAAACTGATCGTAAGTCATAGAGACTTGAAACTTGGAGGGATGGTAGTACTCACATAGTCTACAACGTCACCCAGGCTCGCCCCAATCGGCCTGACAGGGGCGCTACAGTGATCAAAAGTACAAAATTGCTCATAACTCCTAAACCGTTAGTCGCAGGCTCAAGTGCCTTATGTCTTTGGATTTCTTGGCTCATGAGAGACAAAAAGCATGCCGATCGAAAAAACGACAAAACGGATTCGATTCGTCACCTGAAATTTTAGGGTATTTTGAATTTTTTGAAAAACCTACTTTTGCGAACTAGTCCTAGGTTTTTGCCCAGTCGGAACCAAACCAGTGCAGAAAGATTCTCTGGAGAGTGAATATCAAAAATTATCAAAAACAAAGTTGAACATTCGACTCACCGTCGCAAAGGGATGCCAAAACTTTTGAAAGGGGCAGGGCCGCTTTTACTAAAACGGCTATAACTTTTGAACGGAATGAGATATCTTCGCCAAACTCAGAACACTCATGTAGGAGCTCAATCTGAGGTCACATGAAAAAATCGCAGGAGCTTAGCCACTTGGTGACGCTATAAGAAGGAAACAACGAATGACTAAAGAATGGCTATAACTACACAACCATTTGTCCGATCAACATGAAAATTGTTACGCAGTGTCATTGTCCAAATTGCCACAGGTGTATATAAGGACATTTGCATATCTCAAAAGACATGGGCGCTATTGGCCAATTAATTTTGAGCACCTGTTAGACAAGGTTAATGTAGGTCGATCGGAATGAAACTCATTGGGCCTGTTTGATTCATGGCCCTAAAGGTCTGTGAGAAATTTGAAAGAAATCGGCCACTGGGGGTCGATATCGAAGAACCACTGCTCTAGAACCACTGCTGCCAATCAAATGTCTTAAAACCACTTAAGCTCAGGGTGTTTTTTGGTATTTTCGCCTAAATTTAACATACTCAAATTCAAATGTTTACCCTGCACACATACAATGGAGGAAATGAAAAAAAAAATGGTTTCATTGTAAAGAAAACCCTTTGAACTACAAAATATGAGTGTAATTCTTTATAAATAACATTATATATTTTTCAAATATTACTATAAACATAAAAAAAAACAGACGCTTTTGGAGATTTAAAACTAATTATTTTTTTGAAAATCTGTAATTCAGGTTCTATTAGGCCCAACTCTCTGCAATTTACTTTGTTTGATGCCACTAGATGCCAAAAAGTACCAGAAAAAAGAATATTTCAAATAACAGCTTCTGAACAGGAGTTATTACATTACTAAATGAAGCATACACATTTTTAACGCGATTTTGGACCCGTATCCGAGTCCGCAGAGTTTAAGAGGTTTAAAGCGCTTGAACCCCGATAATCACTGCTTGCATATTTTTTTTATTCTCTGAAGACATTTCAAACTTTGTTGTTCCTGTATTAAATACTAGGGATGGGCATTCCAAGCAAAAATAATATTCGAAAATCGCTGGGTATTATTCGATTATTATTCGAAA
>NW_015546029.1:1875787-1888191 GCF_001515605.1 Sinocyclocheilus anshuiensis | reverse complement strand
TTGAAAATTGCCCCCCTCCCTCGCATGCACGCACAAACACCCATAAACTGAGAGAGACTGGATTCACACTGTCAATCTGTATGATAAACTGTTTAATTCAGAAGATAGGCTACCTTAACTCAAGCCATATAATGATTGTAACTTGCTGAAACATATTAATATAATAAACACAACCGAATGACGGCACTTAATAACATAACAGTCCGTCAATTAGCATAAATGAACTGCTCATAAGGCTAGGACATTTATTTTCCATTTCAAAAAATGGAACGCCTAAAGGGAATCGATACGAGATGGGAGGAAAAATATACTTCAATATCTTCTGTCGCAATTATATCGTTGGGTAATTATACTGTATATAAACTGTGGGCATCAGGGAGCCGTTATTAATATGCGGGGCATTGAAATCACTTATGAACGCGACCTTGTTTTTTACTTTCACTTTCGAGATTCACGATCACACATATGGAGCAGCACTCGGCCATCACTTTAAAGATTGATGACAAACTGCGGTTTGGATATGATATCTTTGAATGATTTAGTGTTAATTTAGTATTTCAAAGTCCTTATGTGTATCTCTGTATGTGATTTGTTGGAATTGAATTTATTTACAATCATAATTTTGGAAGATTTAAGTGTATGTGCATGACAAAGAAAAGTAGAAGTACAACTAGAATGATATGGTTTCATATTTTGAGCCCTTTGTGTGAATATATATAAACATTCAATATGTTTTAGCTGTTTCTGAGACTGTCTTTCTTAACCTGACTCACATACCAACCTGTTCACTGTGGTGCGAGGAGAGCTACATGTGCCAGAGGAGGCTCTGAAGGTAAAACAACTGCTACGTCTCTGAATTAATATAGTTAACAATATACTGGTTCATCAAGATGTTTGCGCTATATTATCTTATGTATTTATTTTTTAATTTTTTTGTTATCTTCCTGAAGTAATGCTTGATGACAGGTTTCTGGCACTTACTGTGTTCTTCTCCCTCCTTTCTGTCAGCATGAGAAGTTCACCAGCCAACTTCAACTGGGCAAGAAGCCCACCTGTGCAGAGCCCTTAAAAAACCCCAAGTCTTCTCCAGACAAAGCCAAAGTGAGCAAACCCGCAGAGCCCATTGCTGAACCAGCAGTCAAACCTGCAGAGCCTAACAAAGGAGATGACAAGATGCCAGGTAAAAACCACCTTGATGATGTGAGCAGAAGTTATGCATAATTGTATTTGTGTCTGAAGATTTCGAACCACTTTGTAGATGATGCAAAACAATGTGTTATCTTTAAATAATGTGAGTATGTAAAGATATATTATAAAACGGATTGTTTTGGTCCTTAATTATGATTGACTGAGCTGCGTTCATGCTGTTGTAAAATACTCAATAAACACACGTGAACTCGTTACATCAGGAGGGACCACTGTGTCTGCTAAACCTTGCTGAAGAACTACATTGCTTGGTGGAATAATTAGAGTTTGTTATCAATACATTATTACATTTTTGTTGCTGTGTGTTTTTTAATCAAACCTTACCAGGTTTTTGTTATAATATGTAACGCCATGCCTAACAACGCCCCGTATTAGCTGTTCTAAAATCACTGTAAACCACAGCTTCTTGGGACTTATTGATTTATTTGAGACTTTAACGCATCTAAACACACGCCCATGCCTCTGTTTTCCACCCATCAGCGTGTCAAGGGCGGGTAGCGTTTAACATTCACTCTTATCTCACTGCCACCTGGTTATTTCATCCTGCTAATTGCCAGGCTTGTCCAAAATTCCCCTGGCCCCCGGCTGGTAAAGTTACATGACGCATCTGTGTGCAGCAAATGAAGAAACTACTGATTTCTGTAGAGAATCAAACCAACTGCAGCACTGTAATAACTGAATCAGTATTATGAACATCGAAAGCATTCCCCCAAAATGTACTTGAATTAGGACTGTACAAACGGCAAATATTTCAAAAAGGCTTATCATGTATACAGTGAGCCCTGTTAGTTTCTGCTCAATTCAATTAAGATTTAATTTTCGGCTGCAGGCTGAAATCCTTTGTCAACTGCGTCATGTACATAGATAAGTCTGATAGTCTGTTAAAGGGATAGTTCACCCTAAAATATAAGCTGTGTGTTGTTCGTTTAAATTCAGAGAGGAAACGGCACATAATATCAGAGGAAAGGACAGTAAAATACATACATAGCTACATATAGTGTTTATACCTCATGTACATAAACTCTCATGTTCTCAATAGCAAGGTCATTTTTTTTAATTCTATAACAGGTGATATAGCTGCCTTGCACAGGGGAACCCCACTGTATGGACAGCCATCTTGGTGGGGCGATGGGGATGCAGATGATGAGAATTCCTTTAAACAAGAGAATAAAACATCTGGAAAGAAGCAGGAGAACAGCGGGACAGGTAAGATATCCCAGAATCCTTTTAAACACTCTGCTTACACAAAAGTGCTTAATTAAAAGCTAAATTAAATAATTAATTAAAAGCAAAAGTGCTTACGCAAACTACTTAATTATACAGTCACAGGGAGATTCTTATTAACACATTTTGAGCAGATCTGCACCAGATAGAGGACAGTTATGAAGAGAATGAAAAGTTTGAATTGTTTGCTGTTTAATCCAGACAAAAACTGTGAAATTTGCTTCTGATTGAAGCTGGCATGTTCAGTGTACTTTGATCTAGCGGGCTGGAATCCCATTAACTTGCTCCGTATATGAGTAATGGGATTGTAGATTACCGAGGCTTTGCCACAGCAGGACATCACACATTTGTTACAGACACTAAACCAGACAAGTGTACTCAAAATAGTCTTTTGATACAGCAAGAAAAACATATTGTGATGTGATTTTTGTCATATTTAGACCAACTAAATACCAGTTTGCTTTTTGTGAAGTCAGACTATGAGACATAAATCATGTGATTTAATTCACATATTCTATTTTGTATTGGGTCATCTATATTTGAACAGAGAGTTTACGCACTGTAACCCACTGTAGCTTGATTATAACTGCACATGTAAACGTACTGAATAAATGCTACATTTCTGAATTATGAACATGTATATGTATATAACAACAGCTATTAATACAAAAATAACTATAAACATGAGGCTTTTAGGTTTCTTTCTTTATAATATGTGCCACTTTTATCGTTGACTCCAGAATAGAGCATCAAAGCCCAGAGATCTTACTCGTGCCCTTGAGCCCTCTTAATTTAATTCACTCGAAACAGCACTGTCTCTGTTCAGAGAAGCAAAATCTTCTTTTTGTTGTTTCTTTCTGAGGGAATGTTGGGTAAATATATCTCTGAGGGGGTAGTGCTGGCTCACTGAGTGGCATTGTTTGACAAAACCTTACAGTGTTATTCAGAAAAAGAGTACAGACTCAGGTTCAGAAGACGGCGGAGTTGGCAGTAGCTCGAAATGAATCAGCATTATTTGTTTCAGGCTTGATAAACCTCAGCGCTGCCACAGAGTGAGAGAGAATCAGTCATGCGACAGTCCACCACATCAAAGTGCCAACACCTCCCAAGGCTATTTTAGGCAGCAGTCAAGGCTGGTTTTTCGATGGCAGGGACTCACAGGCCAGCATAGGAAAGAAAGGGGAAGAGAATGTAAAGGGAGCCGTCTCCCTTAAGAAGTGAATAGGTTGATTTGTAGACAGGCCCAGCCCCCTCCATCTCCATTGTGAGTGTCACAGAGGCGTGTTTGCTTTCTCTTCTGTGACACCAGTGCCGCTCATCACAGAGGCAGCCACACATGCTAGATTTGTAAGTATTTTCAGTATTTAAGTTTTTGTACTTTATTAAACATAGTTAGTCTTATGTTAACTTTTTAGTAGAGGTGCAGTTTTACATACAAGCCCTTGTGCCTCACATGAACTTACTTGAGATGTATTGTCAAAAGTTCTGCTAAGCAGATGTGATATCTGTTTAGTGGTAAAAAAAAACAAAACAAAAGGAGTTAAGTGGAATTCTAATAGTAGTTAGTGCTTTTCTGTTGTATTTTGCTGCTGATGGTTAATCATCTTTTAAGTCCGTCTTATAAGTATCTCTTAATATAATAGCTTAAAAGAGGAAGTGCAAAAGGGTTTTTAAAAATAGGAAGTTTCAGCTGCGCTCTGATAGGTTGTATTGTGCATGGGATTAACTAGACATGACTTTTGGTACATTCAGTTTACTGGAGTAATTGTGGAAGTTTAAGTAGAACTTAGTCTGATTCAGATGCATTACTGATGATGTCACGATGACATCATATTTGGAAAATGTTGCTGTGCCTGTAAATGGCAAGTGCACCTGTTGCTAACAATAGAGAAAGTACTAAATTACTAATATTTATTTAAATTAAGGTTTGAAGTCACGCCTCAATGAAATGAATGAAATGTTGTGCTATAAATATAGTTAATCAGTTTAAGTGGAGAATCTAAATCAGTGGTTCTCAAACTTTTTGCTCCGTGACTCATTTTTAGGTTTCAAAATTCTTACACGCCCTCTCTACCCACATTACGGGATTAACATACTATTTAGTACATTTCATTATTAATTATTTTCTTTTTTTTCAGTGTATACATTAATGCCGTGTTTATGAGACGTTTGTTTGGTCTTAATATAGACAAAAGCACTAAATCCCGTGCTGCAGAAATAAGTGCAAGCAGACAGTAACTGCAGTTTAAGGGTGTTCAGTTAGTGTCATTTCTGTGTGTTTACCTTTGTAGCTACGCCACCATTCTACCATTTTTCAAAAGAAATAATTTAATTTGAATTCAAATGTCAAAAGTTACTTTTAAACGATAATATGTATTTAATATTTAATTTTTATATTTTAATCAAAAGCTTTATATATATATATATATATATATATATATAAGCTTTTGTCATTTCAGTCAAGTCATTTCTGCTTATTCCAACTAATAGAATGAAAACTGGTCATTCAGGGTGGCATTAGTCAGACAGTTTGTCATTTCCAAAATTTAGCACCATGTCTGGGGTGTCAGAGCATCTGTCCTTAGCCCATTAAGTTGTTAAGGTGCCATTAGCCATTCCATTAATTCTTGTCATGTGACAGATATTAAACAGTGGCTTTGTCCTGACAATGATTTAAGTCCACAGTCTTGATTTATAGCAAGCTGATCTGATTCTGTTGATTTTGTGCCGGTGACCCTTAACTCATAAATGGTGATCCTTATTCTTCTTCTTTTTTTGTGGCCCCACAGAGAGCAAAGAGACCAAGCGAGGTGATAAATCAAAGGAAAATGGTCTGGGGCCTGTAGGCGCTGAGCCCAGCTACTTTGAGATTCCCAGCAAGGAGGGACAAATGGCACAGAACAGCATCCATGAGATCCCAACAAAGGACACTGAGGGCACTGGGGCTGCAAAATCAGCCAAGGGCAATGCTGGCGCACAGGCCAACACCTCATTCACCATTGAGTTTGATGATACTTCCCCAGGCAAGGTCACCATTAAAGATCATGTGTTGCGTCCACGACCTAAAAAATCACCTCACATTGGCGGTAAAGACCTCAGCACCCTGCAGGCAGCCATCATGGCCTCTGAGAGCAAGGTGGCTGACTGGCTTGCCCAGAATGACCCTCCTCTTGTGAGGCGTGAGTTCAAAGAAGAGGACAGTAAGAGCATCAAGAGTGATGTGCCTGTTCACCTCAAGAGGCTTAAAGGTACGCCATTACACATACATTTATTCATTAAGCAAGTGCTTTTATGAAAGCAACTTATTAAATGAGAATAATACAAGGAGAAGCAATAAAACCAAGGGAGAATACAATACATGTAGTGCTACCATAGCAAATATGCAAATTTTATAGCAAATTCAGCTAGAGCTGAAGTGTAAGTGCAAAAAAGTTTGTTTGTTCCTGGTTTAAAGGAACAGTGCACCTAAAAGTTACAATTACATAAATATTTTTTCACCCTTGTGTCATTTCAAACACATATTTTTCTGTGGAACACAAAAGTATAATTTTTTGATGAAACAAAGCAGTAGTTCATAATGACCAAGGGCTGTCAATGTCCAAAATAAGGAGAAAGAAATGAAAAAAAAAAAAAAAAAAAGACTTTATTCAACAATGTGCTCTTGTGAACGAGAATACCACCACGCTGCCAAGGACTGAAATGGAAGGGAATACATTGTTGAATAAAGCTGTTAATTTTGTTCTTTTGGTGCACAAAAGTATTCTTGTCACTTCATAAAATTAAGATTGAACCACTGGAGTCACATGGACTATTTTAACTATGTCTTTTCTACCTTTCTGGGACTTGAAAGTGTCAGTTGCATTGCTGTCTATGGAGGGGGGAATCGTCTCGGATTTCACAAAAATAAGGAAAAAAAAAAAAAAAAAAAAAAAAAAAAAAAGACTTCTGTCTCTTGAAGATCTGTGATAAATTTTAGTCTGGTCCTCAAACAAAGCTAAGACATTATTCTTTGCTACCCCACATTTCTGTCCAGAAATTAAGAATGGTGCATTTTGGCAACAGTGACACTCATTTTATATCTGAACATTCATTGACATAGGCCTTTATCTGTGAACTCATGTGTCTGTTTCTCACATAAAACTATCCATTGGCATCAGAAGTCTTGGAATACAGTGTGAGATTTGCATAATGCCGCCCAAATGTTCACACAAAGAAAGAAGGCTGTAACTTTTATTCTCGCTGTTGCCGCCGCCGCCATGTTGTGGAGATGCTGTGTGTTTGTTGAAAGCAAAACTGCTTTGTTTGGCCTTGAGAGTAGCCTACAATGCCGGTGTCTGTTTCTATAAAGTGGGGCAGTTCCAACTTCGTTTGAACGCCTCGTTTATAATGGGTTTTATTATTTTTGTCTTGTCGTGCCGGGACACACGGCATCACAGTATGGTAAGGGGCGGAAGCATTCGGCCAATCACAACACACTGGATAGCTGGCCAATCACAACACACCTCGCTTTTCAACAAAATTATCTCCTTCTATGGATCACCTGGGATGCTTCCCTCTGGTAGGACTATTCATTGTAAAAACTGCTACATGCTGCTTTGGAAGAGGAAAGGCCATCGCGTAATTCTGTAACGGAATGTGTGCTAATTTATGAGGAGCGTGTGCTTTGCAGGTAAGGAGCGCTGACAGCAAATCCACGTGTGAGCTCTAAGCAGGACTGATTATTGGTGAAGGCTGGTAGACTATGCGGTCTATCCAGTCTCAGGCGTGGTTCTTTTTTTTAGTGCTTGTGTTTGCGGTTGTCTTTTGGAAACTGCGTTAGTGCTGTTTGTTTTGTTGGGCGAGATCTGAGAACTGGTGAGTTGGATTGTTGTTTCGATTGTCCACTGGTAAGTTGGATTTTTGTTTTGATCATTTGAGGGCTTGTTTCTTGTGTGAGGTGGGAAATAGCGTATTGGAATTTGGAGAACTAGAAAGAGAAACTGAGACCTAAATATTATCTCTCAGCAGAGTTATAGTTTTTCATTTAGTTTTTTTTTTTTTTTTTGTCACATGCTTAAAATGTAAATGGGTGTTTCTGCAACTACGGCCACTTCGGACCCTATTTAGTTTTTTTTTTTTTTTTCTATTTCAGTTGAGTTATTTTTAATGGTGTTGAAATTGTTTTCATTCAGTTTATTTTGACATTCATTTAAAAAAAAAAAACAATTTCCACTGTTTTCCATTGCACGTGGGAACGGAGCGAGGCCGGTGAAGTAATTGATAATGAGCAACACCTGCACCACTTACCGGTCTCGAGTCCCACGGCTCTCGGCCCCACTCGTCACATCAACGTTTTACATTTTATCAAAGTTATACATTTTAAGTTTTAGAGTTATTTATATTTCAAATTAAATTTCGTTTGAGGCCATTTGCAGAACTAATTTTCGTCATATTTTCTTTGCAACGTTTAAGCTGCACCATTATTTGCTGTACCACTTCACTGCATTCTAGTACATTATTGTGGTGTAATTGATTTCAGATTTACCCGCCCTTAAACGTCACTTACAAAAAGCTATTGTTGTGTTGTATATTGATCAGATGACCCTTCCTGTCTAATTAAATACACAGTCTGAAGTCAGGATTGGGAGGTTAATTAAATCAGACAATCCAGTATTGATTGAATCTATGAGAATATGAAAAGCTCTGTAATCTCTCTTTAGGTTTTGTCTTGTTCTATTTCAATATAAAATGCAATTTATTCCTTTGATGTGAAACTGCGTTTTCAGCATCAATACTCCAGTCTTTAATGTCACATGATCCTTCAGAAATCATTCTAATATGCTGATTTGGTGTTTAGGAAACATTTCATATTATTATCAATGTTGAAAACAGTTTTGCTGTGTTTTTTTAGGTTTCTTTGATGAATAGAAAGTTCAGAAGAATGGCATTTCTTCCAATTAGAATTATTTTTTATAACATTATAAAAGTATTTACTGTCACCCTATTATTAATGTGTCCATGCTGAATAAAAGTGTGAATTTTTTTTTTTTTTAAATCCTACTGACCCCAAACTTTTGAACGGTAGTTTACATTATACAGCTTGAACTAGAGGCATTGAAACAATACTAAAAGTGAATTCCTGTATTTGTATAATTTGTGTTTGCTTGGTGTTATCGGACTAGTTAGAGTAAATGCAGTCTGACTCATAGAGGGCTGGTGGGGCCAGCTCTCCTCATTCAAAGAACATGCTGTGCGATGCAGAAGAGCTGCTTTGTTTCACGGTTTGTGCGTGAAAGGCCACTGTTGGAGTGGTGTAGTTGTTTCTCCCGGTCTCCCAGAGCAGAGGCTGTCACTTCTGACTGCATGCTGCTTCCTCAGCCGACCAAGCTGAAGAATAGACGCCCCCTCCTCCACTTCTTATTTCCTCGCCATTTCTTTCCTGTGTTCTCGCTGAGAGTAGGCTTAGTTAGCATCCAGAGACTTAACCGGTTTTGTAGTCCACTGTAATGCCTCAGGGTGAATCGTATGGGGGATTTGTGTTAGCCCTGGTTAGGTTTGCATCTGAAGTTGCACGCTTGGTTGAAAGCACTGCCCTGTTCTGTGTGCAAATTTGCCATAACCCATCAAAACGATCTTCCGTTACAGGCAGTAAACACGAGGATGGCACGCAGAGCGATTCCGAAAACGGCCTAGGATTGCGATTTGGCAGCAAACGCCATGCCGCACTGGAGGAGCGCCTGAGAGCCGCAGGAGTGGGCCGGGTCAAAACAGAGGGGTCGTCTTCTGTGAGCCGCACAGCCTTCATGATCGAGTTCTATGACGAGGATAACCCTCGCAAACGGCGCTCCTACTCGTTTTCACAGACCGCACCGCTGCTCGGAGGCGTGGCAGGGGAGGGACTTTGCCCTGCACCACCCTCACATCCTAAGGTCGTCGCCACGGCAGCGGACGGCAGCAAGGGCATGTCATCGTCCCTAGCGGCGGTCGCCCCCACGGCTGCTCGACTCCTGCTCAAGCAGAGATCAGAAAACCCAAAAGGGGTGCAGAGCCCTGCCACTACCGGTCAACCCAGTCCCACAGATGAGGCTCAGAAACAAGACGACGACCAGAGTGACAAGGGAACATACACCATTGAACTGGATAAAAGCAACGCTGAGGAAAAGGAGGCACGCCGAATGATCGATAAGGTATGAAAACTAACCATAACCCTGGTTGATTATCATAATGAATGTGAAATATTGTGAAATGACGGTGTTGTATAATGGGTAAAGCCAAACCATGATCTGTCACCATTGTATCTGGACTACTTACAGTATTATTAGCAATACTGAATTAAATCAAATACTTTATTAATGAATGAATGTTCTGATGAGCTTATCAGGCAGGAGATGGGAATGATTTGTGTCTCAAAGGGATAGTTCACCCAAAAATGAAAATTCTCACCCTACGAGTCCCCATTGATTGCATTGTATGTTTTTCCATACTATGGAAGTCAATGGGGGCCGGCAACTGTTTGGTTACCAGAATTCTTTTGTGTTCAGCAGAAGAAAGAAATTCCTACTTGAGGGTGAGTAAATGATGATAGAATTTAAAGTTTGGGTGAACTATCAATTTAATGGGCAGTTTTGCAGTTGTGTTTAAATATTGTCTGTATATGGACATGTTTCCTTTTGTTAAACCCTTACCCAGCTGGCTTGGTTTGTGGAGGATGGTGGTTCACTGTCATCAAACCTCATCACTTGTCACAAGACTCACAGATTAACATGGGAGTCACTTCCCTTTGTGAGCAGTGGAAGAAAAAAAAGAAAAAAATACTGTAGATAGCACTAAGGCTGAAATTGTGTGCAAACAATGTTTGAATTGAGTCTGGCTTTATTAAATGCATACTTTTAATATTCTGGGTTATAAATTAGAGGTCAGAATGTTTATGGAATATCAATACAGCCTTACAAGCACTGTAATGATCCTCAACATGCTCTCTTGAGTGCATTGTGAATGTTGTAATTGTTCTGGAAATGTGTCTCTGAACATCAAGCAGTTTGAGTGCATCTTGCTGTGAAGCTCTCTGTCTAATGGCTTTATAACGGCTCTCATGTGGCCAACCAATCAACTCCTCTTTTATTCATTTTATCTTCAGGGAGTTTTAAAGCTTTGCCTTTTAATGCACGTCTGTGTGCTATTACTTAGTGTTTATGAATGTTCATGCATTTGTGTCTAAAATACAATTAAAAACATAAGAATGTTGCACATTTGGTTGTTTTCAGCTGTAAATTATGGGTGAATAAAAAATGCTTAACATTTTTCAGCCATCTGGTGATTTTAAGTAGATATCTCGATATTTACACTACTGTTCAAAAGTTTGGGGTTGGTAAGATTTTTAAATGTTTTTTCAAAGAAGGCATTTATGCTCACCAAGACTGCATTTATTTGTTCAAAAATACAGTAAACAGTAATATTTTGAAGTATTATTACAATTTAAGATAACTGTTTTCTATTTGAATATATTTTAAAATGTAATTAATTTCTGTAATTAAAGCTGAATTTACTCAAGCAGTCAATACTCCAGGCTTCAGTGTCACATGATTCTTCAGAAATGATTCTAATATGACGATTTGCTGCTCAAGAATCATTTCTTATTATTATCAATGTTGTGCTGCTTAATATTTTTTGTGGAAAACGTGATTTGTTCAGGATTCTTTGATTCTTTAACATTTTAAATATCTTTACTGACACTTTTGATGAATTTAATGGGTACTTGCTGAATAAAAGTATTTAAAAAAAATCTTACTGACCCCAAACTTTTGAACAGGTAGTGTAAGTTTTTAAGAAACATAAAAATGAAATGAACAACCAAATTAAAAGCAGGTTAAATTAATCTCAAAATAATTAAAAATATATGGTGAATATTGAATATCATCCAGCCGTGATGGATGGATCAGTAAATAGTCAGGTGTATAGACGGAAATATTAGTTTTATATAGACTGACTGTCAGTAAAGCTGACGTAAGTTTACTTTTTAATAACAACATTGTGTAGGTGTCTTTATTGAACTGACATTAATACTTCCTGTTTGTTCCTTCCTAAGATGTTGTTCTGGCTCTGTTGCTATGGAGTCTGTGCAGCTGTGTTTATTTGAACTCTTTTTGCCACATAGGTGCCATTGTGTCACAGCTCACCAATAAGAGCAGCAGCTCTTGATTCTCCTGCATGTGTTGTGTTTGTCATGTGTAGGTGTTTGGGGTGGAGGACTCTCAGGATCCTGGTTGCCCTGAGCAACGAGAAGCTGGTGGAAAAGCAAAGGATGGCAAGAAGCTCAGCTCCACTTTGTCTGAGGTAAAGACTTAAGTGCTTTTATAACACGTCTGCCTCGTGTTGTCATTTGGAGTGTCGTTTAGATTAATGGTTTTGCATGAACTATTCTGTGTTATAAACTACCATTTATTTTATCCTTTATTATCTTATCATTATGTATTTATGTCATTTACATCTGTCTTTTGTCAAAGTAACAATGACAGGTTTTCATAATTTGCAACAATGTTTATTGATATCATCAGCAGATTCACGTGCAACAAAAAACAGGTTGTTTCTAATGTGTTTCTAATGTGTTTTGGACTATGACTACACCAGTTGAAACTGCATTTCACATTCTAGTTTGAATGATTGGGTTTAATGTTACATAGAAAGGACTTTCAGGAATACTGACACAGTGCTTTGTCAGTCAATCCCTCCACTGACCACTTCCTTGTTAGGTTGAAAACTGGCCACTTGCTCACTGACCCAGTTTGGGAATGAGAAGTAGTAGTCTAGTTCCTTAAGGCAATTTCCACACACAAACACACACGTGGTTGCCGCAAGCCCGCCGGACGCTCCTTCGTCGAATCCGCCCGCCGCGCCGTTCTCAAGCACGCCGGCCGCACCTCACTCAGCTCGCAGTGTGTGACACTATGTTTACGCATTTTATGGAGGACTGTTTCCTGAACCTGCAGAGTAGCATA
>NW_015546029.1:1857159-1875773 GCF_001515605.1 Sinocyclocheilus anshuiensis | reverse complement strand
AGTTCCAACTTTGCAAGGACAGTCTGGTGCTTCTGACTCACAGCCTGTAAGTAAATTTTTTATATTTAAAGAATTTGACACTGATGATTCAAACGTGAGTTTTAACCAGTGTAGAGTAGCGCTTGTTTGTTTGTCGTTTCTCCGATCACAAATGCAGACATGGTTTTATGTTTACACGGCACGATACGCAACGTGTAGAAACACAGTACAAGTCATTATAATCAGTAATTATGTCTCTGAAAATTTGAAATGGGTTTTATTGGTTTTGTCTCATCGTGCCGGACAGGGCATCACAGTATGTTAAGGAGAGTAATACTGACACAGTGCTTTGTCAGTCAATCCCTCCACTGACCACTTCCTTGTTAGGTTGAAAACTGGCCACTTGCTCACTGACCCAGTTTGGGAATGAGAAGTAGTAGTCTAGTTCCTTAAGGCAATTTCCACACACAAACACACACACACACACACACACACACACACACACACAAGACTATAAAAGAGTCCTTGTTTTAAATCCTCATTGTGGATCCGTGCCATGTTTACACCCAGTCTTCACTCTAGTATGAGCATAGACTCTGAGTCTTCTGATTATTGTTGTTTAAAGGGGTCATATGATGCGATTTTATGTAGTCTAACTGACTAGCACAGTTCCACTTTCCTGCACAGTTCAGCTCCAACCCTAATCAAACACACCTGAACAAGTTAACCAAGGTCTTAAGGATTGCTAGAAAGATACTGACAGGTGAGTTTGATCAAGGTTGGAGCTAAACTCTGCAGGAAAGTGGACCTCGAGGGCCAGAGCTGAGAACCTTTGGACTAATCGGATAGTGAGGTCTATCTAGATAGTTTATATCTAGATTTTTTCTTACATATGATGAACGATGAAAACATTAAAGGGATAGTTCACCCAAAAAATACAAATTTTTTACTCAATCACTTTTTAAAATCATTTACTCACCCTCATATTACTTCAAACCTGTATGAGTTTCTCTCTTCTGTTAAACACAAAAGAAGATATTTGAAGAATTTTGGTAACCAAAAAGTAGAGTAGAGTATATCTTTATTGTCCACCAAGAAAATACACAACATAATGTTCTTTTTAGCAACATCATATGACCCCTTTAACTGTTTTAGTGGTGCTTGCTAAGGCTAACATAATCAAATCAGTGTAGTTTGTTTGGAAAATACATTCTAAATATAATGAAGACTCCACATCATAGCAAAAAGCCAATGTATCACACAACCCATGTCATCAGCTCTGCAGGACTGGACCACAGACAACTATTGCAGGGGTAATTCAACTGATTAGTACTGACTAGAGAAACATGTTTGCTTCATTTATAGAGACTTGTGGAAGATTCTGTTGCAGTCGGCAGCCCTAGCTGGGTTTCACAGTGGGCCAGTTTAGCTGCTAATCAAACGCGAACAGACCCAGAGGGCTCTGGGGCAGAACCACCAGCTTTTGTCCATCAAGAGCGAGGTAATTTACTGAATTGTATGAACACATAAATGGTCTGTAATATCGCCCAGTAACTGGTATGGTACCCATAAATGGTACCATCCCTAATTTAATTGATAATATCTTAGCGTTTAATTTCATTCAATTCAGCAAATTTTGTGATCCACTATTACTTATGTATTCTTAATGTATATGTACACTACTGTTCAAATGTTTGGGTTCCATAAGATTTTTTGTAGTGTTTTTAAAAGAACAGTAATATTGTCAAATATTACTACAATTATAAATGTTTTCTATTTTAATGTATTTGAACATATAATGTATTCCTGTGATGGTAAAGCAGAGTTTTCAGCAGATATTACTCCAGTCTTCAGTGTCATATAATTTTTTTATGTAACATACATATAAACACATATAAATGTCTTTTGTTTTGTTCTATTTAATGCATCCTTGCTGAATAAAAGTATTAATTTTCTTAAAAAAAAAAATCGTACTGAGCCCAAACTTTTAAACAGTACTGTATATATGGTCGCATTTCTATAATATGTATTTTCTTTTCTCACTTCAGATGGTGATGCATTTGAGGCTGGTATCTCTATCAAGAGCACCGGCTCTACCACTTCCAGCCAAGCTGAGCGTAAAAGGAGGACTCTTCCGCAGCTTCCCAGAGAGGAAAAGATCAAGCGCTCTGAGATCGGTGAGAAACAGGACACAGAACCCCAGGAAAAAGAAAGCCACAATGACCATAAAGGTGATGGCGAGTGCATCGGCACTCCAAACAACAAGGATGTTATTTCTAGCCAATCCAAGAGCATCCAGCAGGACGGGAAGGCAGGAAAACATTCATCTGTGCGTCCCTCGGGAAGTGGAGAGAGGAGAGCATCAGAGGAGAGTCGCAGGAGGCATTCAGAGGACAAGAGTAAAGGAAGTGATGGGGAGAGGTCTGGGAAGCCACTAGTGAGGCAAGGTAGTTTTACAATTGAGAAGCCCAGCGGTAATGTCCCCATAGAACTGATTCCTCGCATCAACCGGCAGAATGGAGGAAGGGAGCGAAGTGACTCGGTGGGCAGCATGGACACGGTGACTCTTCTCAAGGACACTGAAGCTGTCATGGCTTTCCTTGAGGCTAAACTCCGCAATGAGAAAAAGTTGGACCCGGTAACACCCCCAGCCTGCCCTTTATCCCCTGAATCTGATATCGACACGGCCAGCACGGTCAGCCAGGCGGCAGCTGAGGGTGATCGCAAGGCGGTTCAGAAGCGTCGATCCCTCAGCAGCCTTTATAGAGAGAAGAGCAATGCGAGCACGGCATCAAAAACCACAGCCAGCGCAAGGGAGCGTCTTGAGAGGAAGACAAAGACCAAGACCACAGAAAGCCGCTCAGATACTCGTCGTTCAGTACAGACAGCCTCCCGTGGCCGCCAACCATCCCAAGATCTCACTGATGATGATCAGACTTCCTCGTTACCCATCTCAGACATCCTGTCCTCGGACCAGGAGATGTATTCCAGTCGCTCAAACACCAAAGGTCACTTCACCTCCACTGATGACCTTCTGCAGTCCAAGCTTGATACCAGCAAATCTGCAAGGTCCGCAAAGCCCAGCAAGACATTGCAAACTAGCACCGCGGCCCTCACGAAGCAGGCTGGTCTTCCGCAGCCCCGTTCCACGAGGGCATCCCTGTTGCGCAGGGCTCGGATTGGAGACACGTCGGACACAGATCTGGCGGACGCGGACAGGGTCTCAGTGGCGTCTGAGGTGTCCACCACCAGTTCCACTTCCAAACCACCTTCGGGGAGGAAGGCGCAGTCACGCATTGACATGCTAGCACAACCTCGCCGCACCAGACTCGGCTCGATTTCAGCACGGAGCGATTCGGAGGCCACGGTCAGTAGGACCACGGCGACACGTGTGTCTGCAGAGACAGCGCTACGTCTGGGCCTGAGAAGCACAAATCAGCAAGCACCAGACAGCAAGCTAACTGCACGGATGAGGGCTAATAGTGTCTCCAAGCTAGCGGACCCCAAGCCGAAGACAGCACCTGTCAACAGCACCCCATCAGGTGAGGAGGAATATGATAGTTACATTAATATACTCTTTCGGCTGCTGCATGATTGGAAATGTTACTTGGCAGATGCCAAAAGCAGAAGTGAGGTGATTTGTTTTAATGCCAATTTGAGATAAAGAAACTGGTCAAAGTATTGTGTTTATGTAGTCTAACTGACTAGCACAGTTCCACTTTCCTGCACAGTTCAGCTCCAACCCTAATCAAACACACCTGAACAAGTTAACCAAGGTCTTAAGGATTGCTAGAAAGATACTGACAGGTGAGTTTGATCAAGGTTGGAGCTAAACTCTCTTGCAGAGTTGAGGATTTTAATGGCATTAGGAATAAAAGACCTCTTAAACACATTTTTGTTTGCTAAAGGAATTCGATAGCGCATTCCTGACCTCAAAGGCTCAAACTGACTAAAGAGAGGATGAGAACTATCTGCTAGAATACTCCTCACCACCTTCTTTGTCCTTTCAGTGTAGAGTTGTGTTAAGGGCTTCTGTATCCTACCTACTATTTTACTTGCCATTACCACAATTCTGGACAGTTTGTTCTTGGATTTGCAGTTTAAATGATCATACCAGGCAGGGATATGAAAAGTTAATACACTCTCAACAATGGATTTGTACACTAGTTCTAGAATATGCTGACTGACACCAAGGCTGTTCAGTTGTCTAAGAAGAAATATATATATATATATATATATATATACTGTATATGTAAACCTGTAACCACCCCCTCAATTCATATGGGACTTTATTGTTCATTATTAATATTAGTATTTCTGTAAACATTTCAATCAAACCTCTCTTTCTTTTCAGCCACTAACCGGTGGAGACGGCTGCCTCCTGAATATGCCTCTACCTCTGAGGATGAGTTTGGCTCTAACCGGAACTCTCCCAAACACATTCGCCTGCGTCCGGGCACCACTCTTCGCACCAGCAGGCTGGGTGGTCCCGCTCCGGTCACGACCAGCCCCGGGGGTCTCCTCCTCAAAAACAGGATGAGAGAACAGGAGGAGTACATACGAGATTGGACAGCTCACAGTGAGGAGATCGCCAGGTACTCATCAACTCTGTGTCCTTATACACACAAACACATTACATCATTAAAATGCCCCACAGTTACTTGACACACAAAGCATACGATATAGTTATCTTTACATTATGCTTGACTGTTCTTCCAGTCTTATCTCATGAGATATTCCTTAGATTTTAAGTAAACATTTTTTGAAAATCAGAAAAACCATAGACTTTGGTTCATCTCGGTAATGTTTGGTGTGGTTCAAAGTTTAGATCTTTTTAATGAAAAATCTTTTGAAATCCTTTTGGAGAAAATGAATGGGTAAAAAACACTGAGAACCAAGGCCGCTGAAAAAGTGGGCGCTCAGTGTTGGTGTTGCATGCGGGAATATAGTCTATTATCTCTGGAGATGTTCTCATGTAGCATTAGTCACAGCTGGAACAGCAACAAGAGAGACTGTCTTCAAATCCGCTGCTGCAGGGCAAACACTGATATAAGTTGATCACAAGCTCGTTCTCTCTTTCTCTCTCTCTCTTACTTTATCATATTGTTTTTTGACATTTTATTCTGTCTTTATCTGTCATTAACTCCTGCTTTCATGTTCTCATTTATCTACTTAAATTTCAAACAGCAAAAAGCTAATGTTTTTAGTTACCAGTGCCCTTAGAAATGCGGTGTTTGCGGTTAGCTGTGGTTACTTTACTCTGTAAATGACTGTGTCCAGTAACTGTGGGGTTACCGTAGTAGTTTAATTCAGTTGCTCAAGTGATCTCAGCATGGCAGCTCTCATGTGGCAGCCCACTCAATGTAAAATCAA
Organism: Sinocyclocheilus anshuiensis; assembly: GCF_001515605.1. Lineage (NCBI taxonomy): Eukaryota > Metazoa > Chordata > Actinopteri > Cypriniformes > Cyprinidae > Sinocyclocheilus > Sinocyclocheilus anshuiensis. Next base: position 1,870,421 of record NW_015546029.1, on the reverse strand, counting down.
ACAGCTTTTATTTGTCTACTTTTATGACGGGTCTTTATCTTAATGTGAGTGGACATGATGTTAAATGTACATTTCAGAAGCACTATTCATACTTTTATTTTGTATGTGTAATATAAGTTACATGTGTTTTATGTGTTTTAGTTTTATGTGTTTTTATTGAAGAATACAATATTGTGAATTTGACACATTTTTCCACACAAAAGTGACACATTGCATCTTTAGCAACCCATAAATGCCACATATATTTGTTAAACTTGTGTAGTATACTACCACCTTGTGGTTATTCTAAAAACCCTCTCAATATTACAATACCATAATAATTAACCATTAATCAAAACCTATATACAACAAATGTGTGATTCATATGTAATGAGACATTCTTGATGTATTTATCATGTTATAATATTATATACACTAATGATGATGATGAAGTTTAGGTTCAGTACGATTTTTTTAATAGTTTTTGAAAGAATTCTCTTATGCTGACAAAGGCTGCATTTATTGGATCAAAATACTGTACAAACAGTATAATTGTGAAATACTATTACAATTTAAAATAACTCTTCTCTATTTTAATATATTTTAAATTGTCATGTATTGCTGTGATGGTAAAGCTGAGTTTTCAGTCTTCAGTGTCACATGATCTTTCAGAAATCATTCTAATATGCTGATTTGGTGCTCAAGAAATATTTCATATTATTATCAATGTTGAAAACAGTTGTGCTGCTTAATATTTTTGAGGAAACCTTCATGCATTTTCTTCAGGACTCTTAAAAATTCAAAAGAGCAGAAGTTATTTCAATTAAGGAATCTTTTGTAACAATGTAAAAGTCTTTATGTCACTTTTGATCGATTTAATGCGTCCTTGCTGCGTAAAAGTATTGATTTCTTTAAAAACAAATCAATACCGACCCCAAAATTTTACGGTAGTCTATTTTTTGATGTTATAATAATTCTGTTTTTATAAATGATGCATGTGAGGCATGTCATGCATACAATTTGCTATGGGATTGCATATATAAGCATGTGCATGTGCATGCATAGATTAGGGACTACCTAATGTGAGTCTTTGCATGATGTGTGTGTTTTTGTGCGCCCCTAGTCTAGACACCCATCTGAATGTTTACAGGTTATATCCCTGTGTGCGCAGGATCAGTCAGGACCTCGCCAAGGACCTGGCCATCCTGGCACGAGAGATCCATGACGTGGCAGGCGAGATCGACTTGGTCAGTTCCTCCGGCACGGCACCCAGCACCACGGTCAGCACAGCCGCGACCACACCGGGCTCCGCCATCGACACCAGGGAGGAGGTACATCTCACATCGCCTTACTCACTTTCAAGATGTTTATTAGTTTACAAGGTGATTGTTCTCAATAACTTTGTTGTTAATTCTCCTTTTCTGCAGCTGGTTGAGAGAGTTTTTGACGAAAGTCTAAACTTCAGGAAGATTCCCCCTGTAGTTCATACCAAAGCCTCAGAGATCAATGGCAGACCAGTGGAGCTTCGTCCCCGGGCCCCGGACAGCTTGGACCCTCAGGCGGCCCTGCGCAGGCGTACCTGGAACCGGGATGAGGTGAGACCGGTATGAACCACTTAACTTCATGAAATGGACCTGATCTTTCAGGTCTTTATGAATGTATGTTAAGTGAATGATTCAGCAGACTTCAGGGTGTGGGGTTTATTTTTAAGTGTGTGTCTGTGGCTCCAGATGAGAATATCTTGTTCAGTGTAGCCTGGTGTGTGAGTGGTGATGTGAAAACTGATATGATGTGATTAAGTTGAATTACCTCAATGTTTTATTGACTGGATGTTGTTTGCTTGGTAAATTATTGATTGACACGGTTTTTACTGACTGATGGCTGTTCTTTTGCAGGCGGTGCTAGACAGTTTATTGCTGACGTCGGTTTCCCAACTGTCTTCTAAAATCCGACAGTCTGTAGATAAAACTGCTGGCAAAATCAGGTCAGTCATACATGTGTACTGTGTTGCTCATTAAACCAAATTACATAAACGGTCATTTTATAATTGCTGAAAATGTTACAGACTGAATAATTGTAGAACTAAAAATATTTAAAGCTTTTTTTACTTCTTACATTGTCAAAGGTACTATATTTTACATCATTTTGTTATTTATTATTTTGGACTAGAATATAGTTAATGGAGCAGTAACGCATATTTTCATGTGCTAAGATGCAAATATATATATCAATATATATATATATATATATATATATATATCAATTAATTAATTAATATATCCATTAATTATATACACAAATTCAAATGCTTTAAATAAAATACAAAATTAATATAAGGACTGAAATCAAAATTATTTTTGCCCTTTAAAAACTTTTCAAGAAATACTGTTCTTGAAAGTTACGGAATCATGAATTTCAGTGAATTTAATTTTATTTAGTGGTTCCTCCATTTCAGTGAAGTTTGAGAAGCACTGTTTTAAAACATTACATGGTTTTCTGTAGGAATTTACTGCCTGTATTACAGTTTTACATTTTCAGATGTAAACTGTAACTGCTGATAGATAAAATATCATGGATAAATGTAATCTTCTGTGTGTGTGTTTTTACTATTTGTAACATTTAAAAGACAAATTTGTAATATTGCTACTTATTCACTATTTTAAAGGATATTGTTCAAAGACAAAGACAGGAACTGGGATGATATTGAGAGGAAACTCTATTTGGACAATGAAGTTCCACTTCCCAAAACTACAAACAAGGTAAGTTTTCTAAAGGGATAGTTCACCCAAAAATGAAAATTACTCCATGATTTACTCACCCTCAAGCCATCCTAGGTGTATATGACTTTCTTCTTTCAGACGAATCCAATCGTTATATTAACCCAAAGTTATATTAAACAAATAATTTTTAATATAATACTTTTGCTAAACAAAGGAAACTTTGCTTCCATTGCTCCTGTAAACAAAATCTTCTCGCGAGACTAGCATATTCTCATCGGACTTTAGGCAACGCCTACGTCTTGCGTCATCTGCTGGAATGCCACTCTCTCATGTATGCACATACCAGTTAGCGGAAGCTAGAGATTACAGTTTATACAATTTTAAATATGGATATTTTTCTTACAAAAAAACGCATTGATTCACTTCAGGAGGCCTTTATTCACCCCCCGGAGCTGTGGGGCACTTTTTATGATGGATGGATGCACTTTATTGGACTTCTTTTAAACTATTGAAAAATAACACCCATTCACTGCCATTATAAAGCTTGGAAGAGCCAGGACATTTTTTTAATAAAACTCCAATTGGATTTGTCTGAAAGAAGAAAGTCATATACACCTAGGATGGCTTGAGGGTGAGTAAATCATAGGGTAATTTTCATTTTTGGGTGAACTATGCCTTTAAATGCTGAATGTCTTACAGTAACAGATATTGATCTGTACTTCTCCTAATTATTCTTTATGGCATTCAGGAAATTTCATCTATACTAACAGAGCTGAAGAGGGTAGAAAAACAGCTTCAAGGTAAGACTTATACCACATCTACACTAAATGCAACAGCAGCACAATGCAGCTAAATTTAGCTTGCCTTAATAATCTTCTAAACTGTCCACAAGCACATTTCTACTTTCGATATACTGTTCAGCTTTTTTCAAATCTTTTATTATTTGATATATAATTAAATAACTTCTGACTGTTACATCATAGTCAACTTGTGATGTTTTTGGTCTAATTTAAATAAGTATATGCAGTTTTAGCTAAATAAAATACATACACATTCACATTTTCTGATGCGTTTCTCTATCCCTGCAGTTATAAATGTCATGGTGGACCCTGATGGAACCCTTGACGCTCTGACCAGCCTCGGCCTGACAAGTCCAACCACCACCAAACCCAAAAGCAGTCTTGGGTCTCAAAGCGTATGGGGGCCTCTGCCCAGTAATGGAGCCTCTCAGCCGCCGCCAACAACGATCATAACCAGCCCAGAGAAACCCAGTGTAGGACTCAACTTCAACCGCTCACACCCCACTGGAGAGGAGAGTGCCATCGCTAGCAAATAAAAGACTTTCTGTTAGTAAACTGGATTAATAAAACTACATACTGTAACTTGTTCCCGAATGGATCTTTTAATGTGTATGTATAATGTACTATGTGCCCTTCTACAGGATTCTGTATGAGATCTGTTTGTTGTTTTACCTTGTAGTGTAACCTTTAGCATCACACCTGTGTATCTGGACTGACTGCTTAGCTCAACTAAGCAAAACCGCACCAAAACACACACAGCTGCATGTGACAGGAAGCAAGTGGCCATCCAAGCCCAATGAACTGCCAGACGTCGTGAACAGACAAAAACAACTCCAGTGCCTGTCTGCTCTCCTCTGAGCTTACCAACACGTTCTGCACAGTTTACCAAACCGAATACAGCAAACTATGCGCAAACTCAGCAAATGTATTTTGAAATTTGTCTATTTAGATAACTGTAATTTTTGGAAAATGTTTTAGATGTTACATTTTGTGCATTCAAGCTATTCTAAATTAGCTTAATAAGGGTCTTGATTTTTTTTCTTTTCTTTTTTTTTATGTAATGAAGAATTTGTATCATTGGAAACTGAAATATCCATTGCAATTCTTTGCATAATTTTGTAGTTTTCAATTACTAAAACATAGAGGGAACTTGCAGACAAATGCATGGCATGCACTAATGGACTGGTAAACTGCACCCTGGCTAAATCGATTTTTGCCTTTATGCTACTTCGATCAGCACAGCTGAATCAGCCTTATGACTAACATTTCTGCATAGACAGACGTGTGTCTTCATGATGCTCTGATACCTACTAGCCGCCTTCTCATGTGTGTGTTTACTGTTATCCATTTTTATTTCCTTCTGCTGCTTGTCTGTATTTTTAGGAGGATGTTGGTGTAAACCTGAACCACTTCCCTGGCCTTTCTTTAGGAGCCCTGTAGGAAGAGTAAATAGTGTAACTGTAGACTTAGACGATAGTGCAGATTGGTACCTGACAGAATACATTCAGTGGGCTTTTCTTTGTTTTCTACATGTATGATGTCACGAAGTGCCCAGTATTCTCAGCTTGGTCTTTCGGTCTTTGGGGATGACAAGACTTGATTCTTTGTGATATGGTTTCATTTTGCCCATCAAAGGCATAATGTGAAATGAAGTAGACACCACTAAATCACGCTGTACTCACTACAAGATGCCTTTCCAGTGGGACGCCCCTCTGACAAAACAACCTGTGTGACAGTCTGCCAATGTATGAGAGACAGCAGATAAAGTGCTTGGTACATTGATTTTCCGTGAGGTTTACACATTGTGTATCATATCAGTGTTTTTTTTTTTCATTATTGTTTTTAATGTATGTTTTATTTATTTTTGTTTCAATTCATTTAATTGTTACGGCACTTTTTTTCTTTTTTACATAATTTTGCATATTCTCAATAAAGGGGGGGAACAGCATATTAAAACAAGTTTTTGTTTAATTTTGAGTTGTGTGTTGTGTCCAGTTGAAATAATTTGATATTTATCAAGGGATGCTTTGATAGGGCAATATACAAAATAATCCATTTAATAATTTATTTACAAAATACATTCTCCAAATTGTATTTAACTACAAAGAAGCAATATGAGCTACAAAGGTTAGCCACATAGACAGCCATACTACCATTACACATTATAGCAATATTCATACATGAAGACATTTCATTCTTTATGGTACATAATGGAAAGTGGATGAAGTCCATTACAATACATGAATACAGATGTAGGTCTTCTAAAAGGTTTTGAGTGAAATCTATGGATCCAGAGCCAAACTTTTCCATGACTTTGCTTGTTCTCTCTTGTACTGCTCCAGCTCCTGAGAAAAAAAAACACAAAAAATACAATGCAATGTTTCTTCTCTAATACATTAAAAACATTTGTGTACCTGACAGTTTAACTATAGTGCAGTCAATCAGATTTCTACATTTTCTAAAAACTATAAACATGCTGCAAACTTGTTAAAAGTTGTTTAATGTGTAGAAAATCATTCAATTATAAGATTATATTACTTTTAAATCTTACATAATAGCATAATTGAACATGTTATACTCTAGAATTTGTGTACAAAAACTGCAATCTGAGCGATTAAACTGCAATAGTGACCCTCAGCCACATATTGTCTGATTACTGCAGTCACTAAGCACTGAATCAGAGTAGGTGAGAAGCTACTGAAGGGCAATGAGTGTGAGGTTCAGGGTAACTTTCAGTCACATACTGTACTCTGGAGGATCAGTTAATGGCTACAGTACTGAGTCAGTTTTACTTCTGGGTTATATACACACACAAGGAATAGAGGTTACTAGAAGACAAATATTTGCTGAAGGGTGATTTTACAGTGACAATAATTATTTTACCTGGTCTTTCTGAGCTCTGATAGAGTCTATAAGGGGCTCACTGTACTGGGGGTCTTTGGCAGGATCTTTCAGCTCCTTACGTTCCTTGATGTTCTGAAGACAAAAAGGTCAGGGGTCAGGCAGACATTATTGACCATTATCATTGTTTACACAGCAGGAAACTGTACCTCAGGTGGGAAAACCCTTTCAAAAACCTTTTTCCAAAGGTCTAATGGGTTTTTGGCATGAAGAGTCCCGATATCAACATCAGAGGTTACAGGCGGGCCTAGAAGATGAATTAATTCAAAATATTTTGAACACCTACATATGTGACCCTGGACCAAATTACGTGTAAATTTTTCAAAATTGATGTATGGTTTATTAGGATTGGACAATATTTGGTCGAGATTCAACTATTTGAAAATCTGGAATCTGAGGGTGCAAAAAAAATCTAAATATTGAGAAAATCACCTTTAAAGTTGTGCAAATGAAGTCCTTAGCAATGCATATTACTAAACAAAAATTAAGTTTTGGTATATTTATGGTAGGAAATTTACAAAATATCTTCATGGAACATGATCTTTACTTAATATCCTAATGATTTTTGGCATAAAAGAAAAATCTATAATTTTGACCCATACAATGTATTTTTGGCTATTGCTACAAATATACCCCAGCGACTTAAGACTGGTTTTGTGGTCCAGGGTCACATATATAAGTACATGAAAAATTTATATATAGTGCATTATAATTGGGCTTATACTTGTGTTTATAATTGTGCATTTTAGATGCAATATTTCAATACACTTTTTAAATTCGAGGTCATAAAAACTGAATGTATAGCAATATATCAATAATAATTTAAAATAATAACAATATGCAACAAACAAATTTTAACATTATTAACAATAAAAAAAATCTTTAACCAAATCAAAAGCACAATGCATATCTTACCAATCTGACTGAGGGAGTCAAAGCCTGCTGGTATTGCCAGAGGTTTGCTGGGGTCAGTAGAGATTGACTTTCTAATAGAATGGAATAAAAAAACATTTTTTTTACTGTGACTAATAAACTTTAGTAATGAAGAATATCCCACATCTGAAGTACAAGAAGATAATGAAAGGTTCATACGGTCTTTCAGTCCCAAACGCCAGCTGATTAACAAAACTCCTGCTTTTAGATATTATAGCTTCTGACTTGCTGCTGGTGAACTATGGAGAGACGGACAGCATACAAATATAACACTGACCAGAGAGAAACAGAAATGCTATATGAGTGATTTTATAAAGCTTGGTTATGCCACAGAAGATGTCAGTTTAGAGTTCCTCAGTTATTGTTTTTCTGAACCTTCAAATTTCTGTATGTTATGATCCATGATCATTTTCAAACCGCATTCTGAAATTCTGTAGTATGAAGTCAGTCTTACGATTAATGAGGCTCCGTAGAAGTGGGCTATGAAGCGCAGAGTCTTACAAATCACCTTTCTCTTCTCTGAATCAAAGTCCTTGAAGGAGATAGAATGTTATCGATAAATATAATATTAGGTAAGTTTGAATTACTTTTCAGTGTTTCACTGGATTCATCATTCAATGTTTGATTCGGACAGCCAAGAGTTGACATTTTACTGCAGATTTAATAAAAAATAAATTAAAAAAAGGTAATGCTTTGACATGTAACTGTTGCATACTGTACTGTTTTGCATACTATTTAAAAACACAGAAAGCAGTATTAAGTGTATACTGTAGAAAGCCGAAGGCTATATAGCATAGTGAGATTTTACCTGAAAGATGTCAAACTTGCTTCCAACTATGAGAAGAGGAACAGGGAAAGGGCTGATGAGCTCTCTGTCCTGTTGGAAAGAGACTGTTTCATGTAATAGACTGATACATTCCATTTCAAGCTTCATTTATAGCAATTATGTTACTCTCTCACACCGGATAGTCCTTGTGGAGGACTCGTGGGACTCGTTGTTTGCCGGATCTGGATTCTCCTGTCTTCTGATGTGAGGCACACACTTTTTCCACCTGACTTCGAGCTGAATCAAGCAGCCTCTCCATGGTCTCCCAAAGAACATTAGGTTTAGACAGATCCAGAACAAGTACTACAGACAAAGAACTGTAAAAACAAGCACAATTGATTTGTATTTGTTGCATTTGCAACATGCATGGAAGTGTATTTCCACCACAGAATAAAAACATAAAATACAAAAAAGTGTGAATTGTGAGATTAAGAAAGTCACAATTAATATATATATATTGAGTGGTGGGGAAAAAAAACCCATAAAAGTAATTGCAACTTTTTATTTCAAAATTCAGACTTTTTTCTCACAATTGCGAGTTTATATTTCTCAATTCTGTTTCGTTTTTAAGTGTTTTTTTAGGTGGTGAAAATAACAACAACAAAAAAGTAATCGGTTAATGTCACTGAAACAGAATTCTGAGAAAAAAACTCAAAATTGCGAGATGTACACTCAGAATTCTGAGAAATAGAGATAAAAACTCGCAATTGCAAGTAATCACTTTTTTTTATTATTATTATTTTGTTGTGGAAACCAAAAAAAAAGGACTATGAAATGTACATTTAGAAATCTGAGAAAAATTCTATTTAAATCCAGTCTGAATGAGTGTATAGTATTTGTGAATCTAACCTGACATTGTCAGCCGTGATGGGAATCTGCACTAGGTCTGACAAGGAAATTCCTCCTCCCAGTTCCCACAGGTGAGCGATGTCTTTAGGCTGCAGAGAGGAGAAAAACATACTCTTATATATCAATTAAAAGGGAAATTCATTTTTATTCCTATAACAAACTGAGGAGGACAATATTCATACCGTATTATGCCCTCTAGCACGTCTACCAAAAGTGTACTCCAGTGCAAGAGTAGGTTTAGCTGTCTCATCTCTGGTTTAAAGAGTAAAACAGAAACATGATGTGAGGTGACAGGAAAACCCTTAATAACTTCAGATGTACAGTAAGACAGTATCTTAAACTCACCTATCAAGGAACCGCAGTAATATTGTTGTTTTACCCTAAAACAGAGATGTAAAATGTAAAATGTTTAAAAAGTTTCATTGTTTGGTATTAGCACATACATTTTAAAGCATTGTCGAACCCTAAAGACTTCAGGTAGGCCTATGCGTTTAGAGTGATATGTTGCAGGCATACATACGCATAACTTACCCCTGCTTTACTGCCCATGAAGAAGACTGTTCTCTGTGTGGGAAAGTGCGCGTCCTCTTCAGCATCCTCTTCATCAGTCCTGCTCTCCCTGCTGCGCACTTCCGCTGCAGCAATATCCCATAAAGTATCCGAACTACGAGACAACATGATCTTAATAGCAGCATCTTCATGTTTACTAAAGCGGTATGTAGCTCAGCTCAGCTCGACTCTCTCTCTCTCTCTCTCTCTGGGTAGCTTGTAAGCTAACATCGAAATGGGAGTAAAACAATGTTGTGTAGCTCAAACAGTAGCTTACCTTATTTTAGACATTATCACCTGTTTCTAAAAAAAAAAAAAAAAAGTTTATGTCTGGTTTCATCGAAGAAACGAGTTTCGATTCAGTTTAACGTTAGTCCTGTACTGATGCTTGTCGAATGAAGGAGACGCTTGATTACCGTTGCGAGGGGTAACGGCACTGTTTGATGACGTATGACATGTAGTGCACTATGGGAAATGTAGCTTTTCTTCATTTCTTAAACTAATTTTCTTTTCTATTCCCGTTTTCCCGAAGTGTTCTCTCTTTCCACGCTAAGTTCACATAGACAAATATAGATATAGATGCTTTGAAACAGTATTTATTTTGATCTACATAAATTTGGACTGAATTTTTTTCATATCGTATTCGGTAGAGAACTCTTGCGAAAAATAAAGACGGTTTAATTACCTATAGTAAAAGTATAGTAACCATGATTTTTTTTTTGGACAGATTGATTACCATTTGTATAACCACAGTCTTTATGGCTTTATGGTTTTGTAGTAAAACCAGGGTTAATTTTCGTAACAAACAAAACTAATAATATAAGGCTGTCAACATGATCTTGCTGTTGTTTGAAATAACCACAAATAATAACATTAGCTTTCCTCACATGAAAATATTGTTCAGAACAGACAGGGACAGAACATGCGCATTTGTTGAATGAAAGCATGATGTAAACATTAATACAAGCATTCATATGAAAAATTCACATATGGATGAAAATAAGCAGAACAATCATTGGTATGAAGTGGCCTTTTTATTTAAATGCTGTAAATGGCATTTCATTCTAAATACATTTTAAAACAACAGGTACATGTTTTATTAAACATTTATTGTATATTTACAGTCTCATTAGAAATTATGATGTATACCACAAACAGTAATGGTACATTAGGGCCTACATTGTGGAGAAAATGGATCAATAACTATGGAAAAGGTTGATGGATTCAGCTTTCATGTTGAGGTTTTCTGGATATAGTCTACTATGATTTAGAGATATTCTATATACAAAATAAAGAACATAAAATAACATTCTCAGGCCCACCAACACACGCACACACTCAGAAGCTTAGCGTCTGATGAGGTGGTCGCGTATCTTGAAGCTGATGATGCCCAGTATCACGAGTGCAGGCAGAAAGGCGTAGAGCAGGAGGAAGTCTTGTGTGTAATGCGAGAGAGCTCCAGGATAACCCTGATCTATGATCATATCCCCACTGTCCACCAGACATGATCCTGGCAAACCAGCTAAAGGCGCTGAGTGAGAGGAACGGTTAGTCAGAGGACATTGTGTGGACAGCTTATGCATTATATGTCATGAAATCAAAAGTAAAGTTTGTCCTTGTCTATTAGCTTTGACTCAGACAAATAAAAAATAGCAGATAAATGCTTTCGAAATGTACACACTTCATCTGGTAAAACAGTCCAATAATATTGATGATATTTGACATGCTGTGGGTAATGATGTAAACTAGAAACTACTGGCTACATCAATATGTCTCGCATTAAGTTCTTATTTCAAAAAGAAAGACATTAACACAGAAACTGTGCTTGTCAAGCCATTTCATGGGTTCCATTAGAAGTATGCAATTGAGGAAGAAGATGATTTTTCTTACTGCAGGTGAAGTTCAGGCCATAGAACTCAGTGACGATCAGGAGCTCACAGCCGTACTTCTGGAAGGTTAGATAACTCAGCCACTGGAACACCACAGGCATTTGTTTAAAACTCCTAAAAGGATAAAACATTTTATGAAATGTCACACTTAAAGGTATAGTAAAAAAAAAATTTTTAAACAAAAATTCTAAATTTGTTTCTTCATCAGAACAGATTTGGAGAATTTTAGCAGTACATGACTTGCTCACCAATGGATCCTCTGCAGTGAATGGGTGCCGTCAGAATGAGAATCCAAACAGCTGATACAAACATCACAATAATCCACACGACTCCAGTCCATCAGTTAAGGTCTTGTGAAGCGAAAAGCGGCATGTTTGTAATAAACAAATCCATCAAGACATTTTTAACTTTAAACCGTCACTACTGGCCAAAACACCATAATAGTCCATATTCTAAAATAACACTTCCTCCAAGTGAAAAAATCAAATCCATCACCTGTTGTCCTCTCACATCAAAATCCACCAACATATTTGTTTAGAACTGTTTTGGACTATTCGTGCTTGACGGTGCTTGATCTGTGCATATTTCTCTCCTGATTCATATAAGACAACTTGTCAACTGGAGAAATATTTTGGCAAGACGCAACAGTTTGATGTTAAAAAACTTCTTGTTGGTTTTGTTTATTATAAACATGCAGCTTTTTGCTTCACAAGACATTAACAGATGGACTGAAGCCAAATTGTATATTATTGTGAATTTTTTATCAGCTGTTTGGACTCTCATTCTGACGGCACCCATTCACTGCAGAGGATCCACTGAGTAAGTGAGTAAGTGATCTAATGCTAAATTTTTCCAAATCTATTCTGATGATGAGACAAACTCATCTACATCTTGGGTGGCCTGAGAGTGAGTAAATTTTCAGCAATTTTTCATTTTAGGGTGAACCATCATGACATATCATGTCATGTAACTGATGGAAATTTTATCCAATCTATAATGCAGAACATAATGTCTTCAATGCACAATATGGCAATGTTGAATAAATCAAAGTCATTTCTTCACCTTAGAAATCCAGATCCCACCATGATTCCAGCTACATTGAGTAGAGCGACCCCACTGTTGACCATATTGTGGTCTTGAACGACCCCCAACAAGACCAGTGTTAAAAGTTCACCTATGATGTGAGGAACCATGACCACGGCTGAAAATCACATGAAGCGCACAGGATCTGGGTTCATGCCAACAGTCCTGAAACACCAAAGCACACACAGAGAAACAGCATGAGGTCAAGATTCTGAGGACATTCCCCTCAGATTTGAACTGTAGTTACCCTGACCCGAGCTCTGATAAACTCAATAGCTCACACGAACACACCCATACTTACCAGTACAAGAAAGAGGTGAAGATGAACACACTGATAATACTGAAGGGCAGGATATGGATGATGTAAGCCAGAAACATCTGCCACTTCTGGTACAAGCCATCTTTACTCTCCTGGTCAGCGATGGCTCTTAAAGCAGGAACTGTTTGAAAAGATAATATTTTCAGGCAGGAAGAAAATGGCAGACAACTTTTTTCCAAACTTATTGAGAACTATATATGTATTTAAATAGCATGAAAGTGAAAATACAGTAGCAGACCAGTACCAATTATGTGTTATCGCAAGTGCTCTAAGTTCATGGTTAAGCAATAATCATGGGCATGCTGGAGCAATTTGTGAGATGCGATCCCTTATCAGCCAGGAACTGATATATAAATGACAGGAATTATTTCTCTAAAGCACTGACTTATTCAAACATTCTTGAGACCAATGTTA
>NW_015546029.1:1829323-1856915 GCF_001515605.1 Sinocyclocheilus anshuiensis | reverse complement strand
ATGTAAATGTAAATGTAAATGTAAATGTAAGCATTGATACAAGCATTCATATGACAAATTCACAAGTGTATGAAAAAAAGCAAAACAGTCACTGGTATGAAGTGGCCTTTTTATTCAAATGCTGTAAATGCCATTTAATTCTAAATACATTTTAAAACATCAGTTACACATTTTATTAAACATTTATTGTATATAACAGATTATTTACAGCCACATTAGAAATTATTATATATACCACAAACAATAATGGTACATCACATTGTGGAGAAAATGGATCAATAACTGTGGAAAAGGTTGATGGATTCAGCTTTCATGTTGAGGTTATCTGGATATAGTGTAGGCTACTATATATGATTCAAAGATATTCTATATACAAAATAAAGAACATAAGATAACATTCACATCAACACACACACACTCAGGACCTTAGCGTCGGACGAGGTGATCGCGGATCTTAAAGCTGATGATGCCCAGTATCACGAGAGCAGGCAGGAAGGCGTAGAGCAGGAGGAAGTCTTGTGTGTAACGTGAAAGAGCTCCAGGATAACCCTGATCTATGATCATATTTCCACTGTCCATCAGACATGAACCTGGCAAACCTGCTAAAGGTGCTGAGTGAGAGGAATGCTTATTCAGAGGACATCCGTGTGGACAACTTATGCATTATATGTTAAAGACTCCATGAAATCAAATGTCAAGTCACAGTCGAAAACAGTCGAATAATATTGATAATATTTGACATGCTGTGGGTAATGATGTAAAGTAAAACCTACTGGCTTCTCACTTCAAATTCTTATTTCCATAAGAAATACATTAACACAGAAACTATGCTTGTGAAGCTATTTAATGGGGTCCATTAAGGAAGAAGAGGAAGAAGATGATTTTTCTTACTGCAGGTGAAGTTCAGGCCATAGAACTCAGTGACGATCCAGCCGTACTTCAGCCACTGGAACACCACAGGCATTTGTTTAAAACTCCTAAAAGGATAAAACATTTTATGAAATGTCACACTTAAAGGTATAGTAAAAAAAAAATTTTTAAACAAAAATTCTAAATTTGTTTCTTCATCAGAACAGATTTGGAGAATTTTAGCAGTACATGACTTGCTCACCAATGGATCCTCTGCAGTGAATGGGTGCCGTCAGAATGAGAATCCAAACAGCTGATACAAACATCACAATAATCCACACGACTCCAGTCCATCAGTTAAGGTCTTGTGAAGCGAAAAGCGGCATGTTTGTAATAAACAAATCCATCAAGACATTTTTAACTTTAAACCGTCACTACTGGCCAAAACACCATAATAGTCCATATTCTAAAATAACACTTCCTCCAAGTGAAAAAATCAAATCCATCACCTGTTGTCCTCTCACATCAAAATCCACCAACATATTTGTTTAGAACTGTTTTGGACTATTCGTGCTTGACGGTGCTTGATCTGTGCATATTTCTCTCCTGATTCATATAAGACAACTTGTCAACTGGAGAAATATTTTGGCAAGACGCAACAGTTTGATGTTAAAAAACTTCTTGTTGGTTTTGTTTATTATAAACATGCAGCTTTTTGCTTCACAAGACATTAACAGATGGACTGAAGCCAAATTGTATATTATTGTGAATTTTTTATCAGCTGTTTGGACTCTCATTCTGACGGCACCCATTCACTGCAGAGGATCCACTGAGTAAGTGAGTAAGTGATCTAATGCTAAATTTTTCCAAATCTATTCTGATGATGAGACAAACTCATCTACATCTTGGGTGGCCTGAGAGTGAGTAAATTTTCAGCAATTTTTCATTTTAGGGTGAACCATCATGACATATCATGTCATGTAACTGATGGAAATTTTATCCAATCTATAATGCAGAACATAATGTCTTCAATGCACAATATGGCAATGTTGAATAAATCAAAGTCATTTCTTCACCTTAGAAATCCAGATCCCACCATGATTCCAGCTACATTGAGTAGAGCGACCCCACTGTTGACCATATTGTGGTCTTGAACGACCCCCAACAAGACCAGTGTTAAAAGTTCACCTATGATGTGAGGAACCATGACCACGGCTGAAAATCACATGAAGCGCACAGGATCTGGGTTCATGCCAACAGTCCTGAAACACCAAAGCACACACAGAGAAACAGCATGAGGTCAAGATTCTGAGGACATTCCCCTCAGATTTGAACTGTAGTTACCCTGACCCGAGCTCTGATAAACTCAATAGCTCACACGAACACACCCATACTTACCAGTACAAGAAAGAGGTGAAGATGAACACACTGATAATACTGAAGGGCAGGATATGGATGATGTAAGCCAGAAACATCTGCCACTTCTGGTACAAGCCATCTTTACTCTCCTGGTCAGCGATGGCTCTTAAAGCAGGAACTGTTTGAAAAGATAATATTTTCAGGCAGGAAGAAAATGGCAGACAACTTTTTTCCAAACTTATTGAGAACTATATATGTATTTAAATAGCATGAAAGTGAAAATACAGTAGCAGACCAGTACCAATTATGTGTTATCGCAAGTGCTCTAAGTTCATGGTTAAGCAATAATCATGGGCATGCTGGAGCAATTTGTGAGATGCGATCCCTTATCAGCCAGGAACTGATATATAAAGGACAGGAATTATTTCTCTAAAGCACTGACTTAATCAAAAAGCATAAACATTTTTTTCTCCTTTGTCTGTACCAATTACCTGTGTATAATTTAAACTGCATGAAAGTGAAAATACAGTAGCAGACATGTCTTGTGTTACCAATTATGTGTTATCTCAAGTGCTCTAAGTTCAAGGTTAAGCAATAATCATGGGCATGCTGGAGCAATTTGTGAGATGTGATCTCTTATCAGCCAGGAACTGATATATAAATGACAGGAATTATTTCTCTAAAGCACTGACTTATTCAAAAAGCATAAACATTTTTTTCTCCTTTGTCTGTACCAATTACCTGTGTATAATAATATTATAAGATATTGTTAAGTTAACTGTGGATGGGATACTCACATAAAGCTACAGCATTCCGCATGGAGGGCACTGCATGACTACACAGGACCCGTTATTCACCTGTGCCGTGTGTTTGGGAGGCGTGTGCGTCTGTGCGCACGCTCAGTTCTACTGCAGGTGAGAACGGCCCGTCTCCCATCTGATTGGATGCTGAGACCTTCACCAGGTACACCTGACCGGACTGAAGATTCTCCAGCAGGGCCATCGTGACGCTCCCTGACAACGAGGGTAACATTATTAACCAAAAATAACATATACACCTATCAATAATTTACATCGTAGACTCGAAATTACTGTGGACCTCGTGGGAAAATTGTTTCAACTGATTTGCAAATGACTTTTATCTGCATTCATTAACTGTGTGAATCTCAAAGACAAATAATTCAAATAAAAAAAAGATAGAAATGTATACTTTTCATTAAGACAAGATTATTTAGGTTTAAACCAGAGATGCTCAAATTACGGGCCAAAGCTGGTCCATAATAACCATTGATTTGGCCAAATCAGGAAAAACAACCAATTAACTGACATTTGTGAATGCATTTGCAAATACTTTGATATATAACCTAATAATTTGCAATAATATTTTCAGTTTCCATTTTAATTTTAGTTTAAGTTTTAGTAATTTTGTTGTGCATTTTTGTTCATCTTATTTGTTTTTTTCTTAAATATATCTGTTTAGTTTTTATTATTTTTAGTATAGTTATTTAGTTTTAGTAATTACTTCTTAAGTTAGTAGTACTTAAGTAATTAAAGTAATTCTTTAGTACTTAAACTAAACAAATATTAGAAATGTCTTGGTTGCCTTGAAAGTATAATTGAAAGCCTTTTTAATATATTTTATTTCACTTAACATGT
The DNA here is from genome assembly GCF_001515605.1 of Sinocyclocheilus anshuiensis. Classification (NCBI taxonomy): domain Eukaryota; kingdom Metazoa; phylum Chordata; class Actinopteri; order Cypriniformes; family Cyprinidae; genus Sinocyclocheilus; species Sinocyclocheilus anshuiensis. The sequence goes on along the minus strand of NW_015546029.1, from coordinate 1,853,052 downwards.
ATTTTATTTTAGTTAACATAAATGTTTTTATTAGTTTTAGTTAATGATGATAACACTGTTTGTTGCTTTGTTAAAATGCAATGCAGCAACTTTTTTTCTCATTGTTTTCAAACCTCACAAATAGTGGAATATAAATATTTTGCATAAATATTTTTCTCGTTTGTCTGTACTAATTACCTGTGTCCAAAAGCACATGGCTGTAATTAGTCATGTTTCATTTAAAAGAAGACAAATGCTCAACAATGAATGTGTCCTCTGGCTCCAGAGATATTTTTGACTTATTAACTGTGGATGAGATACTCACATAAAGCCACGGCATTCAGCATGCCAGTATAGGGTGAGGCACCCATGGATTGGTAGATTATGCCAATTCGGTCCTGCACGGCACCTTTAGTCATATCCTTATCCAGTTTCATGACAAAAAATGCAATGAAGAGGCCGTAAATGAGATTCTGAGAGAGGCGCATGAGAACGCCCATCCTGTTACGAGACATATTACGCACTGTCCGCCTGTGTGTAAGAGAGAAGGAAATGCATCAAAAGTGCTTCATGCGGTAACCTCTAAATAAACTAATTTTATTTACATGAAAAATGACTAAATGAACCACAAACCAAACTCATTTTAAAAGTCAGGACAGGTAGAAAAAGCTCTTTTAAGGCATATTTTTACTCTTTACAGTGTAATTTCATGACAACAAACAAGGCAGAGGGGCAAACAGCAGATGAGACCAGGCAAAGAATTGTGGGAAATGGAGTCCAGGATGGAGTGGCAATGGAGTGGGGAGGAGTGCCCTGTGGTGGATGTCCAGGGCACTCCAGCTGGTGATTGTGACAGTCAGTGTCATAGCTAGAGTTTTACCTCAGGAGGATATTCAGTTTGGACATGCAGTTGGGAGACTCCTTGCTTTTGAATGGGATCATGGGTTTGTCTGCTCTCTGGCAGCTTTGCCCGATCCTTCCCAGCATGCTTTTATAGATCTCTGAGTTCTGGTAGGCTGACGTGATGTCATGCATGTGGCTGTAGGTGGCGGCTTCCCTCTCGCTGCAGCGTGTGTCCACAGAGGTCAGATCAACTATCAAATAAAAAAACATTTTATGATATTATATATATATAATTTTTTTTAATTACAGGAACACCTTGAATACAAGCTAATTCATTCGGGTTTAAGCTGAGAAAAAGAAGGTGTTCTGACTACTTCAAAAGTCATACCATAAAAATTAAAGGTGTTGCAGTACTAAGGACACTCATATCCACAGCTGCTGAAGAAATCCACCATCTGTTCAGGCTCCCCACAGAACACCAATTCCCCTCGGCTCATGATTGCTATTCTGTCAAAGATCTGCAGATATTTATATACCTTTCAGTCATCTGACTTTGTATCATGAGGGCTATCACAATTCATTCTAACATAATTCACTGCGCTTAATGTAAAATATACTAATTTAATATCACTGTTTTCATATGCACCATGGTGAAGACGCATGTTTTTCAGGTTAGTTTTGGGGTAAAATATTTTTTAAAAGTCTCTTAAATCATTGTATTAAATTATTATTATGGTAATACATTACAATAAGGTCCCATTAGTTAATGCTAGTTATTGTATTAACTAACATTAACTAACAATAAGCAATACATTTGTTGTAGTATTTATTGATCTGTTAGAAGTAGTTAAAACAATAATTGTTCTTGTTACTGTTTTATCTTGTTTTATTTATTTTTTTAAATACAGGCAAAACCAGATAAAGACATGCTTTTTTTCTAGTTGCTTATTATTATTTTTCTAGTCTTATTTTATTTATATTTTAAAAAGCATGTGAAAAAGCATGTGAAGCCACATTATTCAGTTAGCTTTTAAGTAAAAGCTTTTTTTGCTTTTATTTTGTTATTGTTGCTTTTGTGTTTTTGTCTGTTTTTATTCATTTTAACAAGTAAAATTATCATCGTTATTATTATTTTTTTTATTATTATTATTATTATTTTTTATACATGCAAATTTTATATATATATTATATATATTTTTGCATCATCAACATTTTTGGTCCATTTCTCCAGAAGAGACTCAAGGATAAATACAATATATGACACTTTAAAAGTGAATTTTCATCATCCTAGCACAATAGGCCTTCAGGTTACCAGCCCTGAGCATTAGCCACTGCAATGGCCATCTGTACAGTTAAGGGTTTCAACAGAATCAGTTCCAGAGGCATCCACTATGTCTGCTCACCCTGAAAAGTTCTGAACGGGGCTGGTGGATGGTCACTATGACGATTCGATCTCTTCTGGCCAGTTCAGCCAGCAGCACCACTATCTGATTAGCCGTCATGCTGTCCAGTCCTGTGGTCGGCTCATACAGGAGAATCACCTCTGCCATGACATAATGGAAAATGAAAAAACATGAGAAGAAATGAAACAAATGAGAAACTTTCTATAAAGTTCACTTTCTGTCCTATGAGAGACAACTTTTGAGTGTCTTCTTAATTCAAGTAATTAAAGCAATTAATAGATTTCCCTTTGTCTAAAGTTAGAGCCAAATTAATTGGCTGATGGATTCATTTACTGCTTGATTGGAGAAGGCAGCAGATGAAAGCCACTTATAATTGCTGGTTTGTGTTCAGTTTGGAGTGGGCTCGACTAATCCATAGTCCATGGTCCCAGGTGACCCAGATAAAGGATCCAAAGGGACCCACGGCTTATATTAAAAATGTGATAACCCTGTCTGCCACTTTTAATATTCTACTTCAGTCCCTTTCACTCATTTGTCCATTCCTCAATAATCCTTTGAGGGGCTTTGGGTCGCTGTGCTGGTCGCTCTGCATTTAAATAACATTTAGTCTCTCTTATGTGCAAGCATGGAAATGAACACACACTACACTGTGTTTGTACACTAAACATAAACAAACATTATGCAATTATGGGTTAGTATTAACAAGTCTCAGGCAGAGGGCAGCTCAGTTGGGTCCTGAAGCAGCTGGCTGGCAATGGAGACCCTCCTTCTCTCTCCACCAGAAATGCCTGGGAAAATGTGGCCTCCAATCACGCTGTGAGCCACGTGTCCCAAACTCAGCTCTACCATGACTGCAGCTACCTAAGATGGATCAAACAGGGATCAGCTTATTCAAATATGAGTGATGTCTCCATCATAACTTCATGAAAGTTAAGGTATGTGTAGGTATTTGAGATTTCTGTATGCATTTAATTTTAATTGATTTTGATGTCCATATTTCCATATCTGTGGTGATATGGCAAATATCTGTGAAGGGAACGAGCTCACCTTCTTGTGCCTCAGAGGAATGTTTTCTCAAAGCAAGCTGAGCAGTGTATGTAAGAGTCTCCTCCACAGTCAGATAGCTCAAGAGATTGTCACTCTGAGAGAGTAAAAAAAATCTATGTAAGCATTCAAAATAAAGCTATATATTTCTACATAAACAACAATGCAATCAGCCTGAGATGCATTTCCTGTATAATGATGTAACTCGCTGCTTAACAACTATAGTGCGATGCATCGTTGCAGAAACAGGTAGCCGTGTAATAAGTTCTGCTAATGAAATTTATATTCAAGATCACAGCATTTCTCAGAGAGGCTGCTGTAGTGAAATCATCTGAGGACTACTTTGCTGTTTTCATTCCCTGCTGTTTTACTTTATTTCAGGTTTGATTCATTGTGGGTTCCCTCTATTTCATACTCCGGGGTTTCCTTACTCATTTATGCACATGTGCACTCTTTAAAAATGATGCTGATTGTAGACATGCTAAAATACATAGATTGAATTGTACATACATATTAAATAATGGAAAGAATGATATAGAATGTACAAGAAACTATGCTGACCAACTTTGGCAACACCCCCCCCCCACACACACACAATATTTATGGTAATGGTATACAATAGTAGTATAGTAGTAAATAGTATTTTGTATATTCACAAAAGAATTTTAATTGATGACAAATCACAGAATATTTTATTATTGAAGCCATGTGCTCATCCAATTAGTGCTGACCTCTGTTGTTATGTGAAGTGTGCATGTATCAGTGGGTAGAGAACCTGTGCTTTAAGTTAGCCGTAAATGCATTACGGTGCACATTATCGACACTTACAACACTTCACAAATTGTAAACTTTGCTCCTAAGTTTAAATTCTTATCTGTATCTTCGGTTTAGGTCTTATGTTTATCTATTCCTTTTAAGATGAGTCAGAAGGTTGTGGATTTGTGCGTCATGTCTGTTTATATCTGTAATTGTTGTGCAGTGAAGTTCACACTGCTGAAATTGGACTAGAAGCAATGCTACTATAACTTCCACTATTGTGCAAAAAAAAAAAAAAAAGTTGAAAAACTTTAACTTCACATACGTTTAGCTCATGAGACACCATTTAATTACTGGACTAGATTTATAGCTTTTTTGCATCTAAATTTAATCTGTAAAAATGACCTGCAATAATGGCCGTCTCTCCATGCTTATTTCATTTTCCGGAATATACACATGAATAGCTCAGGAGAATAATGTAATGAACTGTGTAATGGCTAATTTCAGAGTTAACTCTACAAATGAACTTTTCTGCTAACTTTACTGTATTTGTTTAAGTTTGGTTGTGGCAGACTTGACCTTTAGTTACCTAGCCAATTGCTTTTCATCTACTGTATATATACTTAGTTTCTATAGTTGACCAAAGTTAAGTCACATGTTGCCTGTGATATTTAGATTGACATGCACATTTACAGTGCGCCTTGGATGTAAATGTATTATACATTCTACTGTTTTTGTCCAGTAGAATGGACAAAATAATTTGTCCACTGTGATATTTTCTGTTTAAATCACTTAAAATTAAAAAATTATTCACTGGCTTCCTGTTAAATATCGAGTAGAGTATAAGACTCTACATCTCACTTTTAAAGTTCTTCATAATTTTGCACCACAATATCTCTCTGATTTGCTTCATATTTACATCCCGAAACGTACTCTCAGATCTTCTTCATCTGTTTCCCTTGTTGTACCTTCTGTTCGTCTGGCCACTATGGGGTCTAGGGCATTTAATTGTGCTGCTCCTAATCTCTGGAATTCTCTTCCACAATCAATACGAGAAAGTGACTGTCTGACTACTTTTAAATCATGTCTTAAAACTTACTTGTTTAAATTAGCTTTCTCGGATCAATTTTAAAGTATTTAATGTCAATAGTTGTTGTTTGTTGTCTTGATTTTATGATTATCACTCAACTGTACGGTGTCCTTGAGTGCTCTGAAAGGTGCCTTTAAATAAAATGTATTATTATTATTTATTATTATTATTATAAAATCAAGGTTGGAAGGATGACTGATTCCAGGGAGTGAATTTCCAAAGGGGACGGAGTTCCAGTTTGAAAACATTGTATTTTTATACTATTTGTCACCACATAATATTTGCATTCATTTAAAAAAAATATATGGTTAATTTTTTCACTTCTTTGAACACTTGAATTATCAGAACTTAAATTGATATTTTAGTATATTGAAGTTTAATGTTTTGATTGTGGTATAATAGGTTTTGGTAATATAATCAAATGTTTGCTTATTTGTAGATCAGTACAAATTAAAACGCTGCACTAATCTTTAGTTGTCACATTATTTTATATTTTGATATTTATATTCTTATTATATTCATAGTCATATAACACAACTCACCTGGAGCACATAAGAGAAACAATCTTGAAACTGCTCTGTTTTTAGCTTTCTTCCATTCACAAAAACCTCTCCAACGAGTTTACCAGAATTCCCGATTCGTCCTGCTATAGCATCTAACAGAGTGGTTTTTCCAGAACCTTGAGAGAAAGACGTCAGTAAGCTTATTAACCTTTTGCTATATTATCATATGACATTGACATTTAAAGAAATTATATTTTCAACTGTATTTTTCAACTGCGATGTAAATTGCTTTATATAACACATTGCCTTGTTTATTCGAATACTGCTTATTCATTTCAGTGTCTTAATAAGGCATGTAACAAAGAATAATAGTCATCTGTGAGAACATGATTTATAAGTTGTTGTTTTTTTTCTGCTTCTTTTGTTAGCGGTCATGCTCTCAAACTCTAAGTAAATAAACAGAAAAAAATTCCTTAATCACTAATAATAAAAAATCCATTCACTATTACAATATCATTGTGAAATACACAAATGAACTCATACTGTAGCTAAATATTTAGACTGTATCACTATGGCATGCTGTGGGCTCTGATATGAAATGTGTTAGAACTCTGAGCATCATAGTTATTCTGCCTTTTGAGTCACTTACCTGAATTCCCCAGAATTCCAATTATCTGCCCACTGTCCACATGAAATGACACTTGATTCAGTATTTGCCTTGTCCATTTTTTTCTGAAAGATGAAAGGTCCCACCAGGGCCCTACATGTTCACTGTAACACACAAGCAAACAAAAAATGCTTATGAAATGGCCACAATAAGTGGTTTCCAGTTTGCCAGTATTTTGTTTGAAACTTCAATGAAATAACAAAGATGAATAAAAAGATTAATAACCCAACAGTTGTATAATTATTGCCAAAGATAAAGTCAACTGATGAGAAAATGTCAGATTGCTTATGGCATTTAAACTTTTATTCACCGATCGTTTCATGTTAATTGCATACTTAAAGACTATAATAAACTGATAACTTTGATAAATCTGGCCTTTGATTTGCTGGATTTTGCAGAGAAAATGATTATACACACACACACACACACACACACACACACACACACACACACACACACACACACACACACATACATATATAATACCAGTTATGTAGCTGATGTTGCTGTCAATAAGCACACATACTCTGAGTGGTTATTCTACAAATTATTTTTGTACAGTCAAGAAATGTTAAATTGTTGAAATTTAGTCATCTGCAAGCAATTCAGCAAATAAAAACATATTTTTAATTTAAAATAGTTGGATTTTGAAATTCTGTTCAGATCAATCCATTTTTATTAATACAATTGTGATATTTTCAAGGTTTCAGGTTTTACTGGAGGGGTTCAAAAATACTGTTGTGAAACTAAGTTTAACTGCATGTCAAGTTGTATATTGAAAGTATGTGCAGTAGAAAACATTAAGTTCCATAATATTGACATTTGTATTAAAATACAACAGCTGTTTGGTCATATACATGTATCAGGTGCAGTTGTCTGTTAGCAGCTAGACTAAACATATGAAGCTCCTGAACACATTCAGAGTGTGCTGGAAATAATATATATACACTATATATATATATATATATATATATGTGTGTGTGTGTGTGTGTGTGTGTGTGTGTTTGAAGAGTGTCAGTCCATTAAGAACTTAACAGTTTACCAATAACCAGGTGCTAAATTTTGCACAACTCTCACAGACTGTGAATTAAGACAATCACCCATTTCACTGCTTTCATGTCATGTCAATGTTGTATTCTCACCTCACGGTATAGGACACATTTTTGACGCTCAGGCTGCATGACGAATCGACGTAGTCCGGATTTGGTTGGGACGTTCCCGTCTCTGACACCACCTTAAAAGATCCATTTAACCCACTATTCTGGAAAACATCCTGCAATGAATATGAATGTAACTGACTCATTGTCTCTCATCGATGGTCAAACAAACTGTGACAGATCCTCGTCTACAGCTGTCTAAACACTCCAGCTCATATTGCACTGATGAGGCTGGAACCATAAACAGTGACTCTTATCAGTGGAACTTTGCTCCATTTGCTATATAGAGTGGCTTCTCTCTGCCACCTCTCAGTTTTTTCCAGGACAAGAGGAGCAGGTACTTCTCTAAGCGGGACACCTGACCAGAGGGGCACAGACCCCTTTTCTACCACGTCCACCATGTTAGACCAGAGTGTTTTCCATTCAGAAGACAGCTTCGGCTCTACAAATGACAAACAGTACAGGGTGAGTTCACCATGAACTAAGACTACACAACCAACTGACACAAAAATGTAAACTATATTCAAAGGATGTTTATTTTGTTTCCATTGTATTATTGTTGTCTTCATTTTCACATTCATAACAAGAGTATAGGATTATTTATTTCCTATTGATTATAGTTGAGTTCATTCAGGGTGATGCTGTACAAAATGCTCTGTTGCAAAATGGACCCTGAACCACAAAGAAGACTCCAGTTCTCTTATCTGTTTAACATTTGATAGATTTGATAAATAAAATGTGACCGTAATCAGTTTATGAGCAGCGTAATCTTAATTAAGCCTGATAAACATTAAACTAAAAGTACTGACTAAAATGCCAATAGTAACTGCATAAATTGTATTTACATGTAAATAATCGTGTTGTCAAACATATAGGTATTATACTGTGACATTTGCACTTTATGTCTCAACAAACAACAGGGTCAAGACGTTCTTTTCTCATCTCCAGAGGAGGACAGCAGTCTGTATTTTACTTACAGTGGAGGTCGCAATGAAGTGGAAGTCCGCAATCTCAACTATGAGGTCAGTCTTTTCAGACTGTATTCTTCCCATTTTCAATAAATTACTCCTCAAAATACCATTTTTCTACCTGTTTTTCTTCTGCTGAAGTACTTTTTAGATACTGAAAGAAGGCCTTCATTCATTTAGAAATTTTTCAGGAAGCAGATAAAAAAAAAAAACATGCATCAGGCCTAGAAATATGGATATATAAGAGAGTTATATAAAGACATAAAAGTCAAACTTTATTTTAAGTCTGTAAAGCAATATTAAATATGTGTTCTGAGTTAGTATTTTCTGGATGTCATACTAAAAAAAACGGTAATGCTTTACAATAAGGTTCATTAGTTAGTTAACTACTTTAGTTAACATGAACTAAGCATGAACAATACTTCTACATAATTTATTAATCTTAGCTAATGTTAATTTCAACATTTTACAAATGCATTATTAAAATCAAAAGTTGTTCTTGTTAACATTAGTTAATGCACTGTGAATTAACATGAACTAACAATGAACAACTGCATTTTCATTAACTAACATTAACAAAGATGAATAAATACTGTAATAAATGTATTGTTCATTTTTTGTTCATGTTAGTTAATACATCAGCTTTTGGAATACATTACATATGTAATGTATTACTATGTAATGTATTTACAATACATTACTATTTAATACATTACTGTATTAAGTAATACATTACTTAATACAGTAACTAATGGAACCTTATTGTAAAGTGTTACCAAAAACAAAACTGTTGGAAGTTGGTTTAAGAACAGGTGAAGAATGGCTCAGAAAGTGAATATTTCTGAGAAAAGCTCCAACCTAATTCGCTTGCCACTTTGATATTTTGTGCTAACAGGGGGTCTGGCAATTATTGTCTGATCTAAAAATAATTTTTGTGAAAATGTTCAAATATATGTAAATCAAAAATACAATATTAAGTTCTTACTTCAACCAAACACAATAATTTTTACAACCAAAGCTAATGATAAGCAAATAAAGTCCAACAAAATTGTCCCTCACAAATTACAATCTGTTGAGTTTATTAATTATAGGCCAGGCTTCAAGTTTTATACAGTAAATAATGGGTTTCCCTGCTCAGTGTCCCTGTCAATCAAGTGATCCTTGGTCTGAAAAAGTCTGAAGACCTCACATCTTATGCAATGACATTCAAACATTTTTAAGTGCCCAAACGCTTTGAATTTGATATGCATTTATATTTGCTCACATGTGGACATGGCAGCACAGATACCCTGGTATGAGAGGCTGTCCGAGCTTAAGATGCCCTGGGAGATGCACGGCAACAAGCAAACGGTCATAAAGGACCTAAACCTATGTGTGCACAGTGGCCAGATGCTTGCTGTCATCGGCAGCTCAGGTAGCCTATGCCAAACTTTTTATTGTCAAATTCTAAACAAAGCACAAGTGAATAAAAGCATCAAGAAAGCCAGAAAGAAAATACGTTTTGGTTCCAGGCTGTGGGAAGACCTCCTTACTGGACATCATAACATGTCGAGATGAGGGTGGCACCGTGAATTCAGGAGAGATTCTGATCAACGGGAAACCTTTCACACGTTCCCTGGTGAAGAAATGCATTGCTCACGTGCGGCAGGATGACCGCCTGTTACCGCACCTCACAGTACGAGAGACGCTGGCTTTTGTGGCCAAACTACGGCTGCCTGCGCACTTCACCCAGGAACAGAGAGATCAACGGGTGAGCAACTCAGATCATGTATGCTTACATAATGAACTAGATAAAGGTAATGCGAGCGTGACTAATGTGTTTGTTTGAGCTTCTCGGGTGGACGATGTCATCGCGGAGCTGCGTCTGAGGCAGTGTGCGCACAGGCGCGTGGGGAACGACTATGTGAGGGGGGTGTCGGGTGGTGAGAGGAGGAGGGTCTGCATTGCTGTACAGCTGCTCTGGAATCCAGGTGAGTCTGTAACACATCAACATGAATTGGAGACGTATGCTTAAAGTCAATGTGATAAAGTCTGCAGGATGATATTACTTAATAAAAGAACATCCTTGGTCGTACTGTTGATGAGTCATTATTATAAATAAAAATCATTTGTTTTCGTAATTAGGCAGTATCACGAGTGCTGCTGTTCTGAATATTCGCAGGTCTGTGATTGGACGTTGGCAGTAAGCGCAATTATGAGCATGTGTGATTTTATTTTTTGCAACATTTCAAATAAACAAAAAGTAAATATAAAGTAGCTTGCATTTCAGACATAATATTGGCTGTTGTTTTGTCTATTTTCGACCGCCATACGACCACACGGCAATGGCGTTCCTCAATGAATCAGTATGTTTGAACGAATCGGTTGATTAAATGATTCAACTGACTCTCTTTTGAACGAATCGGTATGAATGAATTTGACTCTAAAGTCAAATAATAATAAAGTCTAAAGAATCGAAGATCATAATAAAAGACTTTGGAAAAATTTTAAATTTAAATAAAATAATATTAAAATAATTAAATGATAATAATTAAATAATGAAATGTAATGACTTCCTCCGCCTCTGAAATAACTTTCTTTTTAGCTAACTTCACTTTTTTTACAATCCACTCATTTCCTGTTTTACACTACAAAACGTGGAATACTCTATTTAATTTAGAAATAGATTATAAGAGCAAAATGGCTTGCAAACCCCACTTTGTGCAGATTTCTAAAACCTTAAAAAAAATGTCATTAAGTGAGCTAAAATAAAATAACCAAAATAAAGAAAAATAAACACAATAAAAATGATTAAATTACTAAAAATGTACATGTAAATGTAAACAGAAAATTTAAAAATAAAAAATAATTCAAATTATTAATAAAACTGTAATAATATCTCAATACTAAAATAGCATTGGTCAAAACCATGACTTTGCTTATGTTTTATATGTGTTTTCAGGTATTCTCATCCTAGATGAGCCTACTTCAGGTCTGGACAGCTTCACAGCCCATAATTGGGTCATTACATTGTACCGTCTGGCTCGAGGGAACCGCCTGGTGTTGCTGTCAGTCCATCAGCCTCGTTCTGATATCTTTCAGCTCTTTGACCTGGTAGTGCTCTTGTCTTCTGGTTCAGCCGTGTACTGCGGTCAGGCCAAGGACATGGTACATTAATTTCCTTTTCTTGGGTACCCCTGTCCACGATACTGCAACCCCTCTGACTACTACGGTGAGTTGGACAGAGATCTGATGTCTATAGTTGAGCATGTGGTTCAGTTGTTGTGTCTGAACTGTGAATTTCTCATGCAGTGGACTTGATAAGCATTGATCGGCGCAGTCCTGAAAAAGAAGCACAATGTTTGGAGAAAGCCAGGATGTTAGCAGACCAGTTTGTAGAGAAGGTGAAGAACACAGAGGATTTCATGCGGAAATCAGAAGACTGCGGTTCTCCGGCACTGGATGCCCCTCAAAGGTAAATTTTAATAATCACGGGATTTGTTCTTTCACACTGAAGCTTTTTCTTAAATAATTTATAACCTCACATACTGTATCAATGAAAATGAAAAGCACAAGAGCTGATGATACAGTTTCTACACCAGCAGTGTTCCTCCCGTCTCGAAGAAGGAATCAGTGATCACAGTTTCCAAACAAAAGGATTGCCTGCCAGGAAAACTGCAGCAGTTCACAATCCTAATCAAGTAAATAAAGTGGAAAACACTTTTTTATTGTAAAATCTTGTAGCTCAGAGTATATCCTGAAAGCTGTTTCCATTACATCCCTGTTATTTTTTTAGACGGCAGGTATTTAATGACTACCGGGACCTGGTGACGTTGGTGGTTCATGGTTTGGAAGCCTTGCTAATGTCACTTCTCATCGGTTTCCTTTATTTTGGAGCTGGGGATGAGGGTCTTTCCATCCAAGATACGGTGGCTTTGCTCTACATGATAGGAGCTCTGACACCCTTTGCTGTGGTGCTGGACGTCATTGCAAAGTGTGAGTAAATTACAGAAGATTTATGTTTTTGGTGTCTTCTGAGTCCAGTGGCATAATATGTTGTTTTTCACAGGTCATTCAGAGAGAGCCATGCTTTATCATGAACTGGAAGATGGCATGTACTCAGTCACCTCATACTTTTTTGCCAAGGTAAATAAACTGCATTATGTAAGAGCTTCAGGAATGACAGTGGTGTCGATGTGTAGACCTTTGGGACATAGCAGAGCTTCACAACCGAATTGCTTTTTTCATGAACATGTAGTTACAGAGTCAAGAGTGTTGATCAGTTTTTTGACTTGGGTTTTGTAAAATGCATTACGTTAGATGCATGATTGAACAATGTGCAATGTTATTATTAGCAATATATAACAGCTAGTTTGGTCCTCGGATTTGACTGGCTGTGCAGTGATCATTGTTTGTATCATTAAACTGTCAGTTTGTGCTTTAGTAGTGTGGAATTTTCAGTGACTCTTTCTTCAAGTTACATCATTATGCCAGTAGGTGGCGATAAGTAAATGTCCTTCTGAGTGAGTAATTTGAATCATTCACTCAACCGTTTTGTTCAAACACACTGATTAAATTCAGGGACTAAACAACAGAGTTGTCATTGTTAACTAAATGTAAAACTATTCAAAATTGTTTTTGGTAAGTGAGATAAAGCTGAAGTAAAATATATATACTAAAATATAAATGACACTAAAATAAGATAAATAAGTCTATATTTATGATTCATTGAATCATTCCCTGAATTCATTAATTCAAAGATACTGATTCATTAGAGAACAAAACACTGCTATAGTGTTAAAAAAAAGTCACTAGCAATTGTCTGCAAATGTCTGTAAATGTATTAACTTCTGGTCTATTTAAGCAATTTATTAAAGCAATATACCAGTCTGTTGAATTTAATAGACTTTAACCATTCTATTTATTAGTAAATAAATGTTTCTAGTAAGACCCTTAGAAATAGAAACTTGTGAACAGCATTTACAGCATAACAGTTCAGTCAGGGGTGAGTGGCATGACAGGGAAAGGCCATGAGTTGAATATTAGCTCCTGTTTGGACTTTGTCAGCTCTTGACATTAATGAGATACTTCAAGCTCCAGTGTCTCTTTCAGGTCCTTGGTGAGCTTCCAGAGCACTGTGCCCTTACGCTGGTATACGGTGTGCCCATCTACTGGTTGGCTGGGCTCAACAGCGCTCCTGAACGCTTCCTGCTCAACTTCCTGTTGGTGTGGCTGATGGTGTATTGTAGTCGCTGCATGGCCCTATTTGTGGCGGCAGTCCTGCCAACATTGCAGACTTCGTCTTTCATGGGCAACGCACTCTTCACGGTCTTCTACCTGACTGCTGGCTTTGTCATTAGTCTGGAAAACATGTGGCTGGGTAAAAACATCATTGAGCATTTTATTTCAAATGAATACTAGATTCAAATCTGCAAGTATTCCTTAAATTAACACTGATTTTCATCACCAACAGTGGCGTCTTGGTTTTCTTACATATCCTTCATGCGCTGGGGTTTTGAGGGAATGCTGCAGGTTCAGTTTCGTGGGACCAGAATCCCAATCACTATTGGAAACATCACTGTAGAATTCGATGGGATTAAGGTGAGGAACGCTGACATGTAAAATACACACTTACATGGTTTCTATTCATGGACACAATTAAATTAAATGTTCAACTTTGTTTTCAGGTTGTGGAGATGATGAAAATGAACCAGTATCCACTGTATTCCTGCTACCTGGTGCTTATTACTGTTGCTTTTGTTTTCATCCTGCTCTATTATCTGTCACTCAAATTCATTAAACAGAAGTCCAGTCAGGATTGGTGAGGAGGACGAATCAGCATAAAGTCTGGTCCACACTGCAGCTTGTTCTTGCCAAGAAACCAACATATAAAATGCCCATCCACAGTACAGACCTTGGTTTATAAGCTGTAGCTGTCAAATCCAAACATGGCTCTTTCCACAACAAATATATTATGTCAAATATGTTGATAACATTGTACTTCCACTAACTGCCGCTGGATGGCAGTAATGTACTATGTTTCTGCACTCGTGTTTACTTAATTACTTGTTTTTTTTGGTTCTGGTAAACCACCAGAGCTCATGTTTCAACAAATGTACTGCAGCATGTCACAATGTAGATTTCATATTAACTTTTATTTTCTTTTGTAAATCAGAATCGTTTTGTATGTATAATATTATTATAGAACAGTGTACTACTACAGGAGCTTTGAAAGCTTTCTTAAAGATTTAGAAACTCAAATGCTTGTTTTATATATATATATATCAACACTGCACTGGTACAACATTCTGATCAACATGCTAGGATGTATTTGTTTGACTCCACATGTCTATTGTCATATTATTAATGCAGCATGACGTTGAACACATTTGAGTCTTTGAGAGAGAAAAACTACAACCATATGACAAATAGAAAAGAAAAACTACTGATCTGATGTCTCAAACATTACTTGTATTGAGCAATTAAATAAATAACCCAGGGTCAATGTCACAGGAATACATTTATACTGGAAATATTCCAGTCTCACATGACAGATGCCTCTTTAAAAAAGATATCTGACATTTGGTGTCAACTGTTTCTTAAAAAATGAGAGCAAGATACATTTTTTTTTTTTTTAGACTTTTTCATGTTTCAGTCACATAAATATTTATGTAAGTCCATGTCTGCCATGTAAGAAAAAATGCTTTGGTAAATCATAATTAAGAAATAAAAATAATAATTATGACATAAGTTGAAAGAATGACATGTCATAATAATGATATAAGATGAAGTCTAAAAAACAATAATGACATACTAAGTCATAATTGTGACATTTAATATAAAAATTATGAGAATGATGATTATGACAAGTCGAAATCATGAGATAAAATGTCAAAATTATGAGATAAAAAGTAAAAAAAAAAATAATAATAATATATACTTTTGTCAAGATTTTGATTAATCTCATAATTAACATTTTATCTCAGAATTATCTCATACTGTTTTGCAAATTTAGACTTTTTTATTTTATTATGACATCCACAATTCAATAATTTTAGTTTACCACACTAATATTCTAGTTATTTACCTATAATGGCTAATTAATCAGAGGGCTCGCACATTTACATGAAAAAGCTTCATTTCATGCTGAAAGAGAGGATGAATTGTGGATTAAATCTTTACAAATGTATGTGAATATTAGATTTGTGCTAACTTGAGATCTATAAAAATGTTGTGTGACTTGGTATGGATCAAATCTAGTGATCAACAATTTTTTTTCTTGTTATCCATGTTCGTTTTTGTTTTCATCGCCATTACTTTGCCTCTCTGATGGTCATAAATATGGTAGTTGAGTCTTAGAATATCTGACAGGGAAAAGTATAAATAACAATGCTTGTTCGAATGAAGGACATGCTTGTACAAAACGAGTATAAGATTCCGCAAAGACAAAAATGGCAGATCCATTTGAAGGAGGATTATTCCAAACTGTTTTGATATCATTTATATATAATTTTAAAATGTAATGATGCTTGTGAGCTTGCTAAGAGCTCTTGAAAAATAATGTCATCCCTCTAAAGCATCTCATCGGCTTTTACTCTGCCATCTGCATTTGGCTTGCACAAATCCTCTGGTCTTCTCTACCTCTCAGAGTGACTCTCCTGAGCTTCCTGATGGAGGAGAAAACAGTCGTCCACCTCCCTTTGAGACAGCCATCTGCAGGAGAATGAGCTGCACTGCAATACTATACACACAAAAAAAGATACACTAAAACATGCAGCAATGTTACATCTCTTAATAGAATAATACATCTTGCTGTTGTTAATAAATGTTCAAATCAATGTTTCTATTTTGATCTTTCTATTCTTTAAAGCATCCTGAAAAAAAAGTATTAATAATAAATGTTTCTTGAGCACCAAATCAGCATTTTGAAAGCATTTCTGAAGGATCATTCAAATCAGTTATTTTAAATTGTAATATCATTTTAATTGTAGATGAAACAATTAAATTGTAGATCAAATAAATGCAGCCTTGGTGAACATCTGAGACATCTTTAAAAAAAAAAAACATACTGAACCGAAACTTTTGAACTGCGGTGTATAAGAATTTAAATAAAGGTAAATGCATCTGTGAGTGTACCTGCAAATTAAAAATGTTGGACTGAATAGAGTGCTTGACAGAAGCCACTTTACTTAGTGGCTAATGTTTCGTATCTAAATCAAAACTGGAGAACCTGATCCAATATATTACTGATATTCAATGACTTGGTAATGGCTTGCAATGACAATACGGAGTCGTCAGATGTCAAACACACACTAGTAAAATGCAAGAAAAAGAAAACCAGAAAAGAAAAGCTGCTGCTCCAACGATCACTCCGAGATCTCTTTAGATTTCGGCTGACTACCACTGGATGGCAGCAATGTTCTGCTCATTTCCTTACACACTTTTGTTCAATTTGGCAAGATTAGAGCTCCGCTTTGGTAAACATCCATAAACCGCTTCTCTTTGTTGTAGTCTAAATGTTTATTTATTTAAATATGTAGAAGATTTTACTGCTAAAAGTATGTGCCAAAATCTTTTGAAAGGTTTTATAAGTCACACAAAAAAAGCATTTGTGTTTTAAAAGCTAGATAATGCACTTGTGCTAAATCATGATAAATGTATATTTTGAAGAAAAACCAGGATGCATGACAGCTTCCATGATTTTTCCAACGATATGTTTATTATACAGTATACATTACTACATAACTCGGCATAAATTGACTATATGGGCATATCACAAATCATCCATGTGTAATATAATGCATCTTATATGAACATATTTCCATTTTTAGAAGTCAAAACTTGCATTTGGAGGAAACATCTCTGATTGTGACACTCACTTCAGGAACAAAACAAAAAAAGGGTTTTGGGTTTACATTTATTCGCATAAATATCTATGTACACATTAACCATATCATGACATCATTATGAAGGGCAAAAAAACTAACAATCACAGTATAACACACAAGCTGTGCACATCTGTTGAATGTAAAAAACAAAACAAAAAAAACAATGAATGACTGACGGAAGTTGTTTTTAGCAGTCGGCTGGCTCCATGGACTCAGAGCGCTGCTTCTTCAGTTTGTCTGCGTAGAAACTAAATGACTCCTGCGGGACAACAAACACATTTTTATATATTTTTAGTCAGCAAAAGGCTAAACTAGACAAAATGCTCCAATATAATTGTACCTCGAGTTTGTGTTGTGTTGTTTTTCTGTCAGAATCAGTGGGTGCTGTGTGTAGTTGTGTGATTCCTGCCCTCTGGGGCAAACTAATAACCACACGGTCCAAACAAATCCTACGCTCTCGTTTCATCTTACAAACCATATTAATTCACAAATAACATATTTACTCGTTCCCCCTCCCGTAATTAAGCACAGGCGCCTCTATTTTTGGAAGGTGAGTGCTTTTAGAAGATTACAATTTCTCCAACAATGTATATTCCCTTATTAAAGGGGTAATTAAAGTCGATAAATAACAGCTGCTGTGTACAAGAAATGAGGCCAGATGTGAGCGGCACCTCAAATCTCTCCTTATCGCCTCTCTCCGGAGACTCTTTGTACTGTGGTATTAGCAGCGGCTGTGGGACCAGGAGGAAGAAGTGGAGTTGAATGGAGCGGGATGGAGTGCTACCTGAGATTGCTTTGTGAGAACTTAAAAGGTGCACTGAGAGCTTAGTGGTGCATGAGGGGGAAGGGTTTGTAGATGGCTGGCAGTCTCCTCTAACGCTGGTGAAAAACACCGGAGCAGGGTTCTGACAGATTGTCAATAATACAAGAGAGCGTGAGGTGGACTCTTTTATGGTACTGTAAAAGTAGGGGTATTTCAGGTGAGCAATTTGACATGAAACTGGACTCTAATCAGCTAGTGCTTGACCAACTTCAAAAATGGTTATTAAATAAAGAAGCCCAACATCCAATCACCATTCAAAAATCACAACTGCCCACACAATGTGTACACTTGTGGTTCATTAAGACGCTCAATGTTTGGAAGGGGGCAATTTGTTGCATAATACGTCAAGTAAACACATTTACATTGCCGTTCAAAAGCATGAGGTCAGTGCAATATATAATATATTCACAATATAAACAATATATAAATTATTCACTATATTTGTGATGATTTTGCTGGAGACGAAATCATAAATATCGCAAAAATTTGAATGCTCTTACAATTTGGCCATTAAGTTTCCTTCTACACTTTCCAGCTGTTTGTTGCCTCACGACTCCAGAGTATGAAAGCATCAAGACAGATGTTCAGTGAGTCAGTTCATACTGTCCATTGAATAGAATCAATTCAAAACTCTAAATGAACAATTTGCCTGCATAATCAATCAAAAACATTCATCAAAGTCTCTGTGAGGCAATTCTAAGCAAAAATATGTAGGTAAATACTGTGCTTTATTACATTGTATAAATATTTTTAATTATTACTAAATATGCTCATTTAATGAAAAATTCTTACATTTTTAATGATAGCATTTTTAAAATGATTTTTGACTAATTTTAACTATACTTTTTAGTTCTCAGAATAAGCATTTCAATCTACTACGCAACATCTACTTTGGTTTAAATTATTCCTCTTATTTAAGAAAAAAAAAGCACAAATATTCAATATGTATTAAATGTTAATGAATGTTGATGATTACCGGAGGCTCTTCAAAGGGAACAGGTTCTCCGGCTTCCTTGTATAGTAGCGCCAGTCTCTTGAGAGTCAACTCATCAGCCTTCACCCCCTCAGCTTGCATGCGCTCATACAGAGCCTTCGCTGAACTGAAGTCCTTGTCCAAACCTGTTGAGAGTGAGGGAGAAAAACATGCAGCATTTCATTCTGCACATATCAGGCCTCATGAAATAATAATGCTGTAGAGGTCTCGAAGTACTAAACGTGTTAAAGTTCTCACGGTACGCTGGCTAAAGTAGCCCCTCATTAGAAAACACGTGTTTGTATTAGCAAACGTGCCTCCTGTGAGACAGTCAATGCGTTATGCTTGTTGCATTTTTAATTGGCAGACTATTAACTGACTAGTTTTGCTATGTGCCTAAACAGTGGGTGACTCGAACAGGCCAGCCAGATGAATGTCTCTTAGGATGATGTCTATACAAGAACATATGTGACCCTGGACCACAAAACCAGTCTTAAGTCGCGATAACGAAACAAATTCAACCATTGTTTTTAACAAAGTCGTCTCTTATGCTCACCAAGGCTGCATTTATTTGATCAAAAATACAGTAAAAATGTATATACTGTGAAATATTTGTAATTATACATTTAAAATAACTTATATACAGTATATATACAACTTGTAACTTGTGTACACACACACACACACACACACACACACACACAACTGTTCAAAGGTTTGGGGTAGGTAAGATTTTTAATGTTTTTGAAAGACTCTTGACCAACAATACAGTCAAACAGTAATATTGCAAAATATTATTACACTTTCAAATAACTGTTTTCTATTTTTATAGATTTTAAAAAGTAATTTATTCCTGTGATGGCAAAGCTGAATTTTCAGCAGCCATTACTGCAGTCTTCAGTGTCACATGACCCTTCAGAAATCATTCTAAGATGCTGATTTGCTGCTTAAGAAATATTTCTTAGTACCATCAATGTTAAAAACAGCTGTGCTGCTTAATATTATTGTGAAAACCATTTTTTAAGGATTCCTTGATGAATTGAAAGTTCAAAAGAACAGCGTTTATTTGCAATGGAAATCTTCTGAAATATTAAAAATGTCACTTTTGATCAATTCATTACAAAAAAAAATAAAAATATATCACTGAGCCCAAACTTTTCAACTTTTAACCCCAATTAGGGTTGATGCAAAGAGTGGTCTTACCACAGCATTTCACCAAATGTGAATAGATATTCTCCTTCTCTGTGAAGTCAGGAATCAGCTCAGATAGAGCCTTGATTTTAGCAGCCTGTACAGGAAGTAAAATACAGCATCTTTATTCAAATACTGCGGGAGTATACTGTGCTTGATCTTGTGAATATTATGTGAATATCTTGTGAATATTGAAGTATGTGCATACATCTAATAAAAGTTCAGAGCATGAAGACTAGAACAAACCGGGTTTGTTTACCTGCCCCGGCTGCTGAGCTGCTCGTAACATGTATGTGAACATTGCATCCTTCTGCTCGTTGACAGCCGCACAGCGCTAAAACAATCAAAGAAGCACAAGTGACCTTAAAACTCTCAATACAAACATTTATTGCATATAACGTGTGTGTGTGTGTGTGTGTGTCTGCCCTTGAGCAAAACATAACCCCTTGCTATAAAAACAATTACTTGTATTTCCTGGATCCACACAGCAGGCAGTTAAAAGGCAAAGGGGAGCGTATGGAGGTGTGTGCAACTGCATGATGGAAGCGTGTGTTTTTGAATGTATCCATCTTCCATTACATCCTTTAGCACTCAGTGCAGCGCTCTATAGTTAAGGGTTAATTATACAGGTAATAAGGGAGTCAGGCAAATAACCACTTATTTCTTTATGAAAATTAAAATGTACAGTGTCCGCCCAATTTAAAGTACAATTATCTACACTTAGCCGTATAAAGGCTTTGAATTGCATCAGCGTGCTCCTGAGCTTTCAAGCGCCAGTGTGCAATTTTCACACTCTTTAATCAGGACAATATAACACAAGTTAAATTGCGGCACAGTGAATTCTGGAAGGGTAAACTGTGCCGTACAGAAACTGAAGGTCTTGAGAAGATTCAACAACCTCGAGCAGCTTCATCAAAAAGAAGATATTAGCAGGTATGAAGAAATCAGGCTGTTTATGAATATTCTGGGCATCTTTAAAGCAAGCATGGACTAAACTTTCTTCTTGCAATACAAGTAACATCGACAGCATTTGTGGCATAATAGCAATTTTTTAAAATCATGTTCACGTAGAATGCAAGAGAACAGGATCATGGATTTTAAAAGCTTCAAAACAGTATTGTAAAGCACTTCCATGCGCTTCATGTGTAATTTGAGGGGTAAAGTTTTCAAAAATGTCCAGTCCTTCCATTTTTTTTTTTCTAATTTCTACTGTTACTCAACGAGGATTTTTAACACATTTTATAAAGATTGCACTCAAAAAGCATAATTTCTAGTCAATAAATAGTGCGGAGTATAACTAAAACATTTTAGTGTTTCTTTTCATGATCACGTTCTGTTCGAGGTGGATATCTCTCTGGTTTCATTACAATTATCTTCATTCGTGCTTCAAAGATGAATGAGTCTTGTAGTTAGTGTGTAGTTTCATGTTTTAACCTTTAAACATTCTTGTTTATTTCCATTGCAGGTGCCTTACTCTAACAACACTTTTTTCTGTTGTCAAAAAAAAACTAAAAAACATTAAAAAAACATTATGCCACAACTTCTGCTGATACAGTACGGCTTAATTTGTAATGGAACCTGAAGAAAATGTCTGAGTTGTTGTGAAGAAGTCCAAATGTCTTCTAAAGGAAAGCATCATTCTGTCTTGTGTGTGTTAGTATGTCTGTCTTTTGAAACTGCTGGACTGCCTTGTGCTTTCTCTGGGTTCAGCGGCAATGAGGTCACATTACAAGCCAGTCATGAAAGCTGTGTGTTTCTCTTGCGTCTGCTGAATTAAAAGCTGCGGGGTCTGGGAGGCTTTTAACAAAGTGCTATATTAAATGAAAAGAGGCTGAGGTGGGCAGAGTACCTTTACTACAATCAGAGCAATTAAAACTACAGCCCAGCAGCTTCACTCCTGAGAGTTCCTCCCTGACACGATTCACGACACCTGCAACACGGCGAACAAGACCTAAACGAATATGCTGATCTAAGACTTTCTGTAAAATCGTCTTTTGATATTTAGCATTCCATCTCGGGGATGCTGTGAAGCAAAGCTTCCTGTTATTTCGACATCTCAAAGGATTTTACTCACTCCTGGGTTTAGTGGTACCTTAATGTAGCCATTTTGTTCCTCAACTCGCTAAAGTGCTTTTTGAAAGAGGGAGAGGAAAGATCTTACTTGAAGAAGAGTATCTAAGCGCGCAAAAATGACTGAATGATTAAAATATGAGACAGGGAGAGGTCAGAAAGAGCAGCGATCACTTGAGATGGAATTGTAGTTAGTGACGGGGTCAGCTAGTTCCAATAGCAACTCGAATTAGATTCAGCAATTTAGCAAGGTCACTGAGTCCTCATGCATATCTTGGTTTGTGAGAGACAGTACCTGCAAGAGGAACTTGGCCTCTTCTGTCCTGCCCGTGTCCAAGTACATCAGGAAGAGGTCTGTAGCGGCTCTGTAGGAGGCAAAGTGATTGCAGAGCCTTTCCACCATGGCACTCACTGGATGAAGAGAGAGATGTCAATCAATCACATGCTTCGACAGTGATTACTATGTTACAACACATCAGTGTGAGAAACTCACAAAGAAGTGCTAGAAGTCCATTCAGAAGTACTCAAAGGACACAACTGTTTATCAGTGGCTCTCAAGCTTTTTGACTTCAAGAACCCTATTTGAAGACTCCTCTGCCATGTAAGTACTATTTCGATATACTATGTTTTTAAATATAACGCCTTGTAATCTTTAATCAAAAACATTCATGTGCCGCCACCCCCTTGACTTACATGAAACAATCATCCATTTAGTCTGCAAAACTAATGTTCTACGTTCCAATCAAATGGATGGACAAAATCAGGTTGTTATACTTTTTTTTTTCTCATTCGATAGCTATTTTACTCGAATATGACAGAGAGTGTGTGTGTGTTGGGGGGGGGTTGGGGTCGTTGCTCACAACTTCTTGACTTTAACAAACTAGGAGTGTTAACATTAAAATAACCAACTGTATTTTAAATAATAATAACAAACTTTATTAAACGCAACGTTTCGGTCCACTGACCTTCATCAGGCAAATGAAGGTCAGTGGACCGAAACGTTGCGTTTAATAAAGTTTAAGAATTAGCAAGTATTGATAGTGTGCGGGTTCATTACTTATTTTTGATTAAACTTTTTGTTTGATTTTGTTCCCATGCACCTATCCTCGTTTCAGGTGTGCTGAGTTTACGTTGATTAAATAATAATAACTAAAATAATAATAACAAAAATTAACTAACTGTTCTTCATAAACAATTGTTGCTGAAGGGACAGATTAACATAAGAAATATGTCAGCTTATTTAAACATGATTTTTTTTAAACTACTTATTTTAGGTAATTTCTTAAATATTTTATCATCTTGCTGCCCCTTTCACTGTCGGAAAAAAAACTGCAAAAATTGTACAACAGCCACTGGTGCAAAGGCGGGCATCTTTGTACCTACCCCTAAAAAGTT
>NW_015546029.1:1808026-1828574 GCF_001515605.1 Sinocyclocheilus anshuiensis | reverse complement strand
ACCTACCCCTAAAAAGTTGCATATTAGTACCTTAAAAAAGTAGTAAGCTACTACTATGAACTTTGTAGGGGTAAATAAGGTACAAAGATGTCCCTTTGAGAGTACTGCACCAGTGTTGTTGTGCCCCTAAAAGCAAAAATATCTGCAGATTCTGGAGGTTGGAGGTGTTGGAAGTTTGCCGAGCATCCCAGGTTGAGAACCACTGATTTTGATGAAGAGGTGGTGTGTGGGTCTTACATTTATCTAGTGCAGCATCATTGTTGGCATCTAGAACTTTGCGGAAAACAAAAGAAATACTGGATTTCTGATTATCTGTGTTCTGAATGTAAAAGGACTGCAACAGCTCCACCGCACTGTCAATGTCCTCACTGCAGAGGGAGAAAAGAGAGTTCATACTTGGTTTCAGTGATTTGAACAAACCCCTTTATAGAGTCAGAAACACTCCATTATAACTTTTGTTAGGGATCCAATATAAAAATAAGATGCCTTTGAAAAAAATCTGAGGAAATTCTATGTTATGAATTTTCTCCATGTGTTCCCTGCAGTACCTTCAAAACGAGGCCTGGATGAAAACCCATGCCTTAACCTCAAGTATTGATCTCATACCACACATCTGTGCTACACACATGAATGATTAATAATTCCAATGGCTGGTGTGACAATTTTCCAAGTGACCAGTCTAATGATTTTCACCTGGTTTACAAAATAAAATAAAAAATGGGTAAAAAAAAACAAAAAAACGGAATATTACTGAAGGAGGGACCAAAGCCATATTTAGTGACCAAAATATAGATTCAGAGGCGGCCCTTTTTTGCATCCGAAAAAGATAACTTTAGTTCAAAGAGTGTAACTAAAGAAAGGCAGGTGGAAAAAAAGCAAGCCCTGACCTTCATTTACAGAACAGTAAGTGCATAAAACTTTCATCAGCCACATTAATATTCCTAGCCCAGCCAAAGATTGTCATTCCCCACCATTCCCAAATTCTTGAGACAGTGCAGGACAGCGGAAGAGCAAAGCGTTCCTCACGGTTGATAGGGCAGCTTCCTGTTAGCACAGCTTCATCCTGTAGGAGTGAACTCTGACCCCCTGGGCGTACCTAAACAATAGTGACACATGTGCTGTGTGCGGCTGAGCCAAACTGACTGGTTAAGAGGCGAGATGGGGGCTCCGGAACCCGGCCACCACATTAGTGCGGCCCATTGTGAATTGTTCAGACTACATAGTCATAGCCATCACAGCAGATTTGAGCCTTTAATAATAATGGGTGGAGAGCGGTGAAGGGGATGGAGGAAAGGTAAGATGAAATTGAGGTGTGAGAAAAGGCCACATTAGCGGACGGTCCTTTGTAGCACAATAAAACTTTGATGACACCAATTTGTAAATCAAGGTCAAACCACAGAAAGGCCACATTTCATTTTATTTACAGAATCAAGGGTGCTTCATAGTTTTTTTGAAGAATTTGTTTTCACAAAAATAACCAAGAAAAGTTTGTGCGGGTTGAATCTAATCTCACCCGCCAGACAGTCTGCTGGTGCTCCCATTGTTAGAAACATTGAGCATGTGGTTCAGAGTTTCTGAGATAACAATACATCTATAATCAAGTCTTTGTCACAGTCAATCACAGTCTTAACCTCTGTGTCATCTGCTTCCCTCCAGCTGCCAGGGATGTGGTGCCAATCTAGCTGTGCATCCACTTTAAAAACATCTGAATGACTGCTCATCTCAAGTATTGTGAGCCGCTCTAGTAGCTGAGCCAATGAGATCTTTTCGACCCCAAACTCTTGAAGAGTGTTTTATTTACTATCAAGCATAAATTGTAGGTCAGATCACTCAAAAAAAGTAAAACAAACATTGCAGTTATGTGACCACTTGAGATAAGCAGTTCATAAGCAATAATAGCAAAGCTTGCTTAAAACAAAAAAACAAAAAACTTACTTTTTAATATGAGCGAGAGCAGCATTGTTGACAAATAACATGCTGGACAGCTTGATGGAGCCTAAAGTCTTCACCAAGGCCTCCACTTCCTGGATGTCCTGTGTGTTTCCTTCACTAGCGAGACCCTGGACCAGTCGAGTGATGGCTAACTGACTGGGCACCTGATCAGCCTGTAACATGCCCTTAAGAGTCCCCAAGGCATCTGTGATTAGGGAGAGATCATGCGGTCAGGTTTAATAAAAAAAAAGTCCTGGAAGAAACTGGGGCGTTCCACAGTATTCATCACTAATGGCTGAACTGGGAGAACAGATCAACTTTGGTACTTGCCTTTCATCTGGCATCTCTTCACCTGAGAGACGATGAGGAGGCTGTTGGCATTGTCACTTAAACTGAATTCAGGAACATGATCAGTGGCACTGAGAAGACAAAAGGAAGATGGGTATTGGTTGAACACAACTGTAGTTTGTGAAATAGCAAAGTGTGTTGTAGGATCAGCTGTTTTTATGAATAATACATGATGTTGTATATGTGTGTTGATGCTGACAGCCATTTCTTCACCGGTCATCTTAAAATTGTGCGCATGCATGTGTGTGAGATAGAACAAATCCAACAAATCTGGATCCTCTCTCCCCTCATTCGCCACTTAAACCTCAATCAAAGTCTTCTTTTTTTTTTATTACCCTCACTGGCCAGATTAATCCGGCCGCCCAATTGAGCATCAGTCGCTGCTCCTTATCTCAACGGCGACTGGCCAACAGCCGCTCACACGGCAGATTGGCCTAGCGACCAGAGTCAGAGTTACTCTTATCAATCCTAAGAAAATCCTTGTGTCCTTCTACTTACTCTCGTCTAGTCCTCTAAGCACTGGACAATTCCATCCCTCGCTTCTCTCTTCCATTCCCAATCCCCTTAATCTGTCCTTAAAGCACCCCGCTGGCCAAGACCAACATCCGGCCAAACATCTGCGTGAAGTCCACCACACACACACATATATATACCTTATATGCAATAAACACACTGCATGTGCTTTTCAATATACTGGCCATTATAATTAACAGTAAAGGAGAGTGAGAGTGAGAGTGAGTGAGTGAGTGAGTGAGTGAGTGAGTGAGAGAGAGAGTGAGAGAGAGAGAGAGTGAGAGAGTGAGTGAGTGAGTGAGTGAGTGAGTGACTGAGTGAGAGAGAGAGAGAGAGAGAGAGATTAACTTTTTTTTCCAGAAGTTGAGTATTCTATGTACTTTCAGACTTTTTATTGTTCGCTTAGCATCATGCTAAAGCCATTCTCTTTTGAAATCAATTGAAAGTTGAATATCCTATACTAAGTGCTGATGACTGGATGTTTATATGATAATTTTCAGTTGAAGATTCACCTCTGAACTCTGGACAATAGGAAACACTGGAGTTTACATTTACAGATTTTATGTACCACTCAAAAGCTTCTAAAGTCTTGAGGTTTAAAGTACGTTTGCAACAACATTCACTGAAAACCCATGAATAAGGTCAGTTAACACCCACCGCAATGCTACTGCGTGATAGCCTGGTACATAGACATTTCTGAATGCTTCCTGAAAGCATGCATAAGATTACAGTGGCGATGGCTTTCTTTGATGAGGATATATAATCAGACATCAGACCTTTATGGATATATCAAAGATCAGCGCAAGCACTAATACATCACAAAGATCTATTACTAATCGGCAAAGGACTGTCATTTTTGCATCTTGTCAAGCTCTCCTGAGAACTCAGAGATTATCTAGCAACTCTGAAAGGGCTTAAACCATAAGACATGTATGTGAGTGTGTGTGTGTGTTCAGCTACAAGGAGCTTATCAGTATTCATCTGTTTCAATTCAAGAAGATTTTCTGATTCTGCAAAATCGGGTACAATGGCTAAGGTCCATGAGCTTAAAACCTGTAATTTAGTAACCTGCAATTTGAAGATCTTCATGCAAATGTAGAGATATTAGATAGTGCGACCCCCACAGACAGACTCACATGTTCTTGACAGCCATGGCATCCTCAATGTTGCCTTTGGCTAGGAGGGCTTTGATGAGGGTATCATATGGAGCAGGGCCGAGGACCATGCCCGTGCTACCTGCTTCCTTCAGCATGTCATAGGCCTCTGAGAATCAGAAACAACAGGCTTAAAGACTACACATAATCTACTCAGACCACTACAGATAATATTGCATATGACCATCCTTTAACCATCCTGAAAATTAATCTTGAGACAGTCACACTAACTTTTACTATAAAGCTACCGTGAAGTAATTTTAAAGCAATTCAACTATGTAAATAAACCTGACTTGACTTAATCTAAGCTGGCAGCACTGTTTCCACAGTCATCCCTGCAAGATTATATTTTTATCATTATTATATCTGAACATTTTTTTGTTACATAAATATATTATCTTATATAAATATACTGTATATAATATTTTATTTAGATTGTTTTACATTATTTTAACTTTTATTTCATTTTATATTTATTTTATTTAAAGCTACACTATGTAACTTTTTGCTGTCTAGTGGCTGAAAAATAAAACTACAAGTTACTTGGGGGAAAGTTGAATGGCGGAAGTACGCTGTTTCCTGGGAAATACGTCCTGAGAAACTCTATGGCTTACCATAGTGATTTAAAGGGAAGATGGTTTCATGATGTACTCGCTCATGATTTGACTTCAAACAAAAAAGTTGCATAGAGAACTAACCTTGAGCTTTGCCCTTCTTGCAAAGAGACAGGACTTTAAGTCTGTAGTCATCAACCGTGGGCTCTTTAGGGGGTGAAGCAGCAACCCTCTTACGAGGGGAAGCCTGAACCACTGGGCTAGATTTGATCTCTTGCTCCAAGAACATCTCAGGCTGACCTTTGACCTTCTCAAACCACACCTACCCATAAAACGGCCACATCATTACATCAATACAGTAATGCTTCCTTAAATTCTGGATAATTCAAGTTTAATTGATTCATGGTCTACAGACATTATCATAGAAGGAGGACAATAAGGACTAAATGTATCTGACCAAAGAAAAAGGTTCAAATACTGAGGGGCGGTGGTTTTCAACTGCCTTTGTTTTAGGAACAAATTTTATATTGGACATTAAGTGGGTTCTTTTACCTCAGGCACCTCGAAAGGCACCTCCTTGTCATTATTTTTCAGGATATCAGCAAGCAAACGCAGGGTCCTCTCTCTTGGAGCCAAATTCTCCTCTTGCATTTTCATCCAGGTTGCCTCAGCCTTTTGCCAGTCATTGGTCTCCTCTGACAAGAAAAAAAAAAAACAACGTCAGTGCAAAGTCGTTACACTCATCCACTTTTTGCAATCTCAGCTCCAACACACAAGACTTACTGCAAAGGCGTAACAAACAGTGGTACATGTCATCTCTGTCACACTCGAACAGCTTGACAGTCATGTCCACCATGTTCTCAAGGGGCTCCATCTGGGGAAAGAGAGATTCAAACAGTGATACACACTCAATTGATCTATAGCAAATCAGTTTTTCAGACACAACGGCAGAGAAACACTGACCTGTTGGGCTGCAATACATTTCTCTGCAAACCACTGCAAACGGGTAGGTCGTGCCCTTAGACCAGGAGTCTGCACATGGGTAAAGAAAATGTATGAGATCTTTAATTAAACAGGTGCAAATCACAAACACTGCACTAATACTAAACAGTGGGCATGAACAATCATGAAAAAGGGGAATATCATTCAGTCGCTTCAACCCGCGGACATGAAAAACAACCGCGGACTTGGGCTACTTTAACACTGTTGCCGCGGGTTGTTTTTCATGTCCGCGGGTTTAAGCAACTCCAATAACATGATATTTATCCCCTGGAATGAGAATTTTAGCAGGGGAACCCCGCCAAAAAACATGTATTTTCTCCCCTGGAACGCGATTTTTAACTGGGGACCCCCTCGAAATGCAATTGGGCTAGTTTTGAATAGCGATTGGGCGGGTTTTCTTGTGAAAACCTGGCAACCCTGATATCAATACAAAGTTACAGTATAAAATTCACTAACTGGTCAAGTTATGCCCAGGTCATATCTCAAAACCAAACCAAACCAAACAAAAAAAACAAAAACAAACAAAACCAAAACACAAAACAAAGAATTGAAAGAAAAAACGAAAGAAAAACAAACAAAGCAAGGCACCTCCTTGTCATTATTTTTCAGGATATCAGCAAGCAAACGCAGGGTCCTCTCTCTTGGAGCCAAATTCTCCTCTTGCATTTTCATCCAGGTTGCCTCAGCCTTTTGCCAGTCATTGGTCTCCTCTGACAAGAAAAAAAAAAAACAACGTCAGTGCAAAGTCGTTACACTCATCCACTTTTTGCAATCTCAGCTCCAACACACAAGACTTACTGCAAAGGCGTAACAAACAGTGGTACATGTCATCTCTGTCACACTCGAACAGCTTGACAGTCATGTCCACCATGTTCTCAAGGGGCTCCATCTGGGGAAAGAGAGATTCAAACAGTGATACACACTCAATTGATCTATAGCAAATCAGTTTTTCAGACACAACGGCAGAGAAACACTGACCTGTTGGGCTGCAATACATTTCTCTGCAAACCACTGCAAACGGGTAGGTCGTGCCCTTAGACCAGGAGTCTGCACATGGGTAAAGAAAATGTATGAGATCTTTAATTAAACAGGTGCAAATCACAAACACTGCACTAATACTAAACAGTGGGCATGAACAATCATGAAAAAGGGGAATATCATTCAGTCGCTTCAACCCGCGGACATGAAAAACAACCGCGGACTTGGGCTACTTTAACACTGTTGCCGCGGGTTGTTTTTCATGTCCGCGGGTTTAAGCAACTCCAATAACATGATATTTATCCCCTGGAATGAGAATTTTAGCAGGGGAACCCCGCCAAAAAACATGTATTTTCTCCCCTGGAACGCGATTTTTAACTGGGGACCCCCTCGAAATGCAATTGGGCTAGTTTTGAATAGCGATTGGGCGGGTTTTCTTGTGAAAACCTGGCAACCCTGATATCAATACAAAGTTACAGTATAAAATTCACTAACTGGTCAAGTTATGCCCAGGTCATATCTCAAAACCAAACCAAACAAAAAAAACAAAAACAAACAAAACCAAAACACAAAACAAAGAATTGAAAGAAAAAACGCAAGAAAAAACAAAATCAAACAAAGCCAAACAAAACAAAAAACAAAAAGCAAAAAGCAAAACAAAGCAATATTGGGGGTGGTACAGACAGAATATAGATTTAGTTGTACAACATGATTATTTTTCATTCAAGCAAGCACTGAATCATGATGCTTTGGTCCACCTACAGTAAATGAGAATCTTCACACACAGAAACGCTCACGCACGCATGCACGCACACGCACACGCACACACACGTCTAAATTCACATTGTCTCTTCTCTTGGAGGAAATTGCACCAGCAGCATCCAAACAGAATTACTCTGCAGCAAATCAGCCTCCAGGCCAAGTTCAAAATCACTCCAGCTTTCCTCAAGCCTAATCTGCTTAGCAAATAAGACCAAAATTGAACCGCTACACATAGTCTCTTTTTTTGTTTTGCTATAAATGTAGGAGCAGCCCCTGGGCCTGATGCATAAAGCCCTGAGGCAAATCTTTCCTTAAGTAAATCCAGGATGATAAGCACCCCCACTCCTCCAATCTTCCTATATACGAAAGCAAATCAACACACACTCACATTCATTTGACCCAAACACACACGCTCACTACACAGCCAATACCCGAAAATCTGGAGTCTGCAAAGACAGAGACAGAATTGTTTTCTTGTTTTTGTTTTTTTTACACAACACAGACACTAAACAATAAATTGGTAAATTCTTTCTCTATCAAAATGTTAAACCTTATATAGTCAATAACAATACTAGAAAATATAAACTAATGACCTGCTGAAGCAATTTTGTGTCATTTTCTGTCATCTGGCTAATGATCATTTTCTACATCCTGTAATCAGAAGTTTCTATGAAGAGAACAGAAAATTAGTCTCGAAAAATCTTTCAAAAATAAAGTGAAAATTAAAAAGTCAATTTTTTTCTGTGTGGTTTGCAACACTGTTATTAAAACGTAGGATATATGTCTATATAAACTTTAGAAAAAGATACACTATAAAGTGTGTTTTTTAGTCAGATACACCTCTGACTTGAGACACTTAAAACAATTTTTCATGCTAGCTTAATTTTTTCATGTTGGATAACAGTTTAAAAAAACAAACAAAAAAACAAACAAACATCTAATCGTTCTCACCAGAAAAAAAAAACATGCTTCATGAAAATAAAAAAAGGGAAACCAAAGTGTACCATATCCATGGCCTTCACAAAGTTACAGTAAACAAAAACTCCCCATTCATTCAGACCTTTGAGCAAAAACAGCCATCATCACACTGAAGATGCCATCATTCTCTCAAACACAGGTCACACACTCAGAAACACTTGCACACAGTGTAACAACCATTTTAATTACACCAAAACCTTAACCAGCATTTCACTTAATTACCACCATTATTAATAATCTGACAATTATAGACAGCACAATCACCTGACCAGCACTCCATCACTGCACTTAAAGTTTCTATTAGAGAGTGGAGTAGAGCTCTGTGTCTGCTAATGCTACTTAGATATCAGTGTTTTTAATTATCCAGCTCTGGATGGAAGAGAGGGTGTGTGGAAAAAGCTCCAGGGAACGAGTGGGGCTTTTGACCTGTCAAGCACAAGGATGCTCGACGAGTTACCATTAAAAGCCAACTTTTAGAGAGTTTATAGTGGGGGGGGGGTTCAGAGGTATAAAACTATTGCAACTACCAGGTGTAGAAAGATATGACAGAGCTTTGTTTTCAATGACTAATAGCATTTATCTAGAGCAGGCCTATTCAACTCTAATATACACCTCCCAATCAAGCCAATCAAGAATTACTTAAAAAAATAAATAGAACAGAACAGATTTTAAAATGGACATAATTGAGCTAATAGTGTGCACAACCACAGATCAACTAAAATTCGATACATTTCCAGCAGTGCCTAATCATTTTCTAGTAATACTGCAAGACGTGGCACAATAGCAGTCAATCAGAGAAAATACTTTGTTTAATATAGTTGCATGAGGCTGGCATTCAGTAATAGAAACTAAGCTGCTGACAAGCAATGAGGTACAAGTCATCTTGTCACAGATGATTTAAAAAATAAAATAAAATAACATATGCATGGAAGAAATGCCAAGCCACAATGGTTATGAATTGATGTCAATGTCAAAATGACCAAATACCAGTGTTGTTATTGTAAACTAAAAAGATTAATTGTTGTTTTTGATAACTGAAATAAAGCTGAAAAAAACAAAAAAACAAAACAAATATAAAATAAAAAACTTCAATGAAAATTCAAAATGTTGCCTTAGTAACTAAAAGAAAAAAGTTTGTTGAAATGACAAAATTACATAAAATCAAATTGAAATAAAAATAAAGCTATATAAAAATATACATAAACCCAAAAAACTAAAATGAAAATGAAAACTGAAAATATAAAAATACAGCGAATTCAAAATATTAATAGAAACTATAGTTGTAATGTATATAAATACCAACATAACACTTCCAAATAGCAGCTAATGTGTCACCTGGACAATACACTGGTTTATCAATTCTACAAATCAGTACAGTTAACAACATGAATAAATATTAGTATTGCCCATAATGAAAGTGACCTGTCTTTGAATACGTGTATTGGTTCAAAACAATAGACAATGGTTACCTATGAGGTAACTCACGAATCTAACAGACATCTAAACTATACTGTGTATTAGTCATGCGACATGAATGATTTTAAACTCATATGACACTGGAGGATGTCCTAAGATGGTATGAGAGCAGTAGAGGATTAGTAAGTTTTAGAAAAATCAAGCAAATGCTTTAAGAGGGATTTTAACTTGCATCCCAAATTAGCCTCTCAAAACAATGAAAGTCAAAGCTGCTTGAGATTGCGGTATCCTGAGGTGACCATTGATAGCTTATCGGCTAAAGTACTGTCCCAGAGGAATTGCTATGATCTGGTGTATATATGAAAAATGGAGCCAAATGGCATGCGCTAGATCTGCAGAGACTGGATATTTTCTTGGTTAAAAGCCCCTGACTGATGGATCTGTAATATCCAAGTTTAGGATTATTTTCATCCATACTGACAACGATACAACAGAATTGGCAGAGATGAGGCTTTGTGGAGGAAAACGCAAAGACAATAAAAAAAAGAAAAAAAAAGAGAAAGCTGCAGAAGCTTGGAAACATAAAACTGCACAGAAAGGTAAAACAACCTCAGACAAAGCCTATGCATGATAGAAGTGGCTTGACTGGAGCTGACATTTCGCCGTACTCCCACATGGCAGCACTGAGGGAGTTGAGTGGTGTCGTATTAGAGCAGCTGGCTAATTGAACATCTAAATGGCTTTGTCAGAGCTGTTTCTCAGTGGAAGTGTAGACTCGTGAGATGCTGCCTTCTGAAAGAACAAGACAGAACACAGCCTAAAGGTATCCCCGAAAGACCCATTCTGGACGAAGCGCTCAAAACACGTCAAGCATCTCAAAATCAGTTACTTCTCGGACAGAGCGCTCACTGAAGGGCTTGATGTGAGAACAGAGACATACTCTGTCTCTCCAGACAGTTAAAGACGTCTACACATGCATCGAAAATCCATCTGAAATGTCTGAAAACTTCACAGTACTGAGACTGAGAAGTTCTGCTGCCAGTTCTACTTTGAGCAGATGCTCTTCTCATTCAATAAAGAAAGACCGCTGGCCTGAGGACAGTGTGAGAGCTCTAGAACTTTTTGCCTTTCAAGATTTCACATTTTTTAATCTGTAATAAAATGATCTAGCTGTCTGGCACAGATTCAGTTTTGATTGCAAGAACTACTTGTGATAGTCTTCTTGGTAATATCAAAAAGAAATGGTTGAAATTTACAATCCAATTAGTATAATGCTTTGCCACATATTCCATTATTTTCCATTTGTAATTTTCCATTATTGCAAAATTAGTCTGTAAATAAAATATAATATTTCTTGAAACGTATGCATATGTATACAGTTAGTTATTTTTACATTTTTCCTCTCCCATTAAAATCTGGAGATTAACCTGGAAACTTCAAAACAAATACTATAACCAAAATAAAAATTATGATGCAAAAGCAAAACATATTCAAAAATATCTATATAAACAAATCCTAAAAACAGTTGACAATATTTTAGGCAATATTATTTTTTAGATTTAATATTTGGTAGTCCAGCTTGGTAAAATATTGTATAAATACCTGTAACTATAATTCATATAGCCACGATGATATTCCTATCTCTATATTAATATATTTCCTAAAAACATATGTATATGTGTGAAAAATATACAAATTACACATTTACAAATAAATAAAACTTAAAAACTACACATTTACTAACTACACTAAATAAATCAATTCAATTCATTAAAAAAAAAATATATAAAAAGAATATGGAAGAGGCATTCAGTTCTGCTCATCTTACTTTCGTGTTAACTTTGGTCATCATTTTCTGTGATGCTATCAAGCCAAAGCCTTGTAATGACAATTAATAATAATAGCAATTGGAATGAGTGCATCGATTCAATATAGTGACAAACAATATCACAATGCTTCAATTTTCCCAGTAAGCTTTGTTTCAAAAACGAGTGGTCTTTGTAGTCGTCATTTTCTCCTTCACACTCACACACACTCTCTCATCCTTTGAAAAAATCCTTGTACCTATTGTCTTGCATGAATGGCATTAGTGTGGCTTTGGAGCCAACCTAATTTAAAAGTGGAAATATCAGTGTGGCCGTAATTAAAGCTGTTAAATAGCTGTGTGGTTTGAACACAATAACAGCAGTCCCACCTCGATGATTTTGCGTGCCTCCTTGTAGCGGCCCGTTTGCAGGAACGCAAAGTAAAGGTCGTAGAGCATCATCATCTCGCCTCGCTCCTGACTCAAAAACTCCACGACTGTTAAATGAAAGAGATATAAGAGAGTGAAGAAACAGTCACATTTGTGTACTCTGATTGAATAGCTTTAAAGAAAGAGACCATGTACACAATCTCATGCAGAGTAAATGTCATCAAAAATGTGGTCAATGGGTTTTCCGTGGCACATGCAGCATGTCTCTCAGAGTGCCGGGTCATCGGGGCCGTAAAGTGGCCCTCCACCGTAGAGGTCTCACTGCCTTGACACTTCAAATCCACTCACCCCCAACACACAGCGCACTTAACCCCTTCACTAACCCTGACAAAGACGGAGACTATTGAAACCGCCATCATCTAGGTTGTCCAACCTGCCCTTTAGTGGGTGGCACTCTTGAAAACACCGAACACACACATTCTACATATGACCATCTCAACAGATCAGAACACGCACAGACAAACTACTTGTGACTAACAAGTGACACACAGAAATGTAATTAATGTGCTGTACGTTTGTGTGTGTGTGTGGGGGGGCGTTACACACCGTTCTGTAATAGCTCAGCATCTCCTTTTTCCACCAGGCCGCAGATGAGGTCGTGGATTTTGGGCATCTGGTTGTATTGTTTATGGACCTCCACAGTGGCATCGAATGCACCTGCATAGTTCCCACTGTAGAAAAACATGACATATTACACCAAAACAGCACTACACATGTGCCAGTATCTTCATGTTGTGATTATTGCTGAAGCTTTTATAGCGGTATTATCATGGTTCAGTGTTTCATTACAAAACAGGCTGAAAGTTTGAAACTTTGTTGTTGATCTTAACAAGTTACATTACTTTTTAAAATACTATTTAAACTACCCTTTACAATTAAAATATCAAAAAGAAAGTAACGTTGAAAAGAACCATGGATATTTTAAAAGAAACTAAATGGACATTTAAACGCACAAAAAAAAAAGAATTAAATATTTAAAAAAATACATATAAAGTTAAATGGTCACATTGTCTTAAGCACAAACATTGAAAAGAAACGGCACTTGTCACAAACTACTTTATTGTTCTTAATGGCAAATTTGAGTTACTTTATTTAACACCAAATTGCCCTTTCAAATTAAATTTTCAAAGTAAATTTGAAAAAAAATAAAAAAAAATTTTTAAATAAACATTGAAAAAATAAAGTTAAATGGTCACTGTCTTAAGCACAAACATTTAAAAAAAAGCACTGGTCACAAACTACTTTGTAGTTCTTAAATGTCAAGTTGTAAGTAGTTTTTTTAAACAATAAAATTACTTTTTCAAATAAAAGATCACAAATAATTTTTAAAACAACCATGCATAATTAAGAAACTAAAAGAACATTTAAATAAATATACAAAATAAAAAATGCATTAAATAAAATATATATATATTTCTAAATAAACACTTCATGGCCATGTGCAACAAAGGTCTTTAGCTTCTTGCAACTTCCTGTGGCTCCCGCCTTCCTCTACAGCCTCCAGTGCCCTCACCCCCAACCGGGCCGCTTGGCAGAATATGGCAACAAAATTAGATCTGCTCTCACCCCTCTCTCGCATCATCTTCCCTCTCTTTACCCCTTTCTAACAAAGAGCTGACAGAGGCCTGACAGAGGAATAAAGCAAAGGAATAGACGAGAAAAACACCACTCCAATCACTCTATTGTGACTGCAGTGGCAGCCATCGAGTGATTGGGTAATTACCACACCAATCACACAGAGGTCAAAGCAGATAGGGCACCGGCAGGAGGGGCGGGTGTGGAGGGAAAGTGAACCGGTGGGGTTTTAACAGGTGTAATCTCAGTAGTGTTTTCAACCTCAGAGATTATACAGTCAGAGAAGGTATATGTGCTGACCTTGGAAGGTGGGTTGAATGGGAGGAGGGAAGGGAGGCATGAGGGAGATGGACAAAAAACAGGGCAGTGATTGAGCTGGAACGTGATGCCAGCTCTTAGGCAATCGCACTTAATTGGAATGAAGAGCGACAATATTATTCATCAAGCGGGAGTCAAGAGCCAATTCAACCACACGCTGGATGATTGCGCAATGCACTTGAGCGAGAGTGAGAGAGAATTTGGACAGTGTTTCATTTGATTAAGGCCCATGTAAAAAAAAAAAAAAGCAAAGGGAGAGAGACTGACAGAGAAACAGAGTCATCCGTCAGTCAACTCTATAATTTCACATTTGTTTTGCAATTTGTTGTCACAAATTACTGATTGTGAATCACAGGACTGTTAGTTACAGCATTTCCTATTCAACACATAATAAATACAGGCCCCAAAAAGTAACACTTAAAAATGTATGAATTTCACTGCATGAGAAAACAAACCAAGTGACATCTGTAAACAAATTATGCTAGACAATTTCTCAGAACTAACTTCACTTTTCTGAGCCTGTTTTTAATAAAAACTGACAATATATTTATTGCTTTACAATCTGATCAACAAGATAAATAAGAAACCTGTTACCTTAAAAATTACAAAAATACAGTTGACCACAGAAGAAAAAAAAAGTTTAATCACAGGCTAATTCAAGAGAAATTCATGAAAAAGAACAAAAAAAAAAAAAAAAAAAGAGATGGCAACGCTTAATTTTCAGCAGCCATTACTCCAGTCTTCAATGTGACATGATTCTTCAGAAATCATTTTAATATGCCAATTTGCTGCTCAAGAAAAATGTATTATCATCATCAAAGTTGAAAACCGTAATATTTTAGTGTAAATCAGGATTCAAAGGAATTTCTTGTAACAACAAAAGTGTTTACTGCCACATTTGATCTAATTAATAATTCTTTTTTTTTTATATATCTTGCTGACTCCAAAAAATATTGCATTTTGAACTTTAATAAGGTCAGTAAAACCTAGGAAACAAAAGGTAGGAAATATTTGACCTTATTTTCACCTGACACTGGAGTATTCTCAGATTATAACGACAGAAGTCAGCATTGAAAACAAACCCTGAACTCAACAGAACTTCTAAACCGTTGTATTTACTGACGAGGCCTGATGGAAGCAGAAATTTATTCAGAACATCACTTGAATATGATGTGACACAGATGTTATGCTTCCCAGCCCCCCAAAGCATAACCAGCATAAAACCAGAAGACTTCTTCACAATTCCCATCAATATGAGATGAGTCGTCCACAACGGCAATTACCCCACCCCCTCCTTCAAAACCCAACCCCCCTTCTCCACCCTCGCCTAACTAAACCCCCCAAAAAAGAATTAACCATGTTGAAGGCTTCATAATTCCCCCGGATACAATTTAGCTGTCAGTGGCGCTCAGGCTTACTGCAACATGTGCATGTCAAGCACTTTCCAGCCAATTAAGTTGAAGGAGAATAAAAAAAGCGAATGCGAGTGCTTTGCGCGAGGAACCTGAAGGATTAGACAAGAAAGCTAATTTCATCCACCCCTCTTCTGAACCTCCACTTCTTGTGACACTCTCCCTACATCCCTGACTCCCATCTCTTTTGTTACCGAGATTGGCACCCATGTTATCACCCTTTCCACTTTTAAAAGAGAATGACTGCTTTTTTATTTCTTTTCCCCTTTACTTTGAAGTGTGTGTGTGTTGGTAGTTAGGCAGGGTTAATGCTCAATGGTTTGACTTGGAATCGAACACATCTATCAAACACAAAACTACAAATGTGGCAATGATTTTTAAATGTAAACGGTCCTGATTTAAACTTTCCAGAAACCGTCCTTCCTCACTATATATGCAAGTGACGCAGATTAAAACAAACATCTGACAGCCTGCGACATCCCCTCCCTCTTTTTAGAGCTCCTGTCCCTCAAAAAATCCCTTCCACAAAAAAGTTCTGGCAATTCCCTTTGTTAGGCTCATTAGAGCCTGAGGATACGGATCGGGAGCGGCGGCTGCTGTTGTCGTGGAGACAGGCTGACGGCTGTCAAGAGTTAATCCCATAGAGAAGTGTTCATTAAGTCATTACAGTTGACATGCTGACGAGACACTGACACACACCGCTTTGTCCTCTTTAGCGCAGCCCAGACCAAAGAGGAGACAGAGACGAGTGCAGAGAGATGGATGGAGAGAACACTGGAGAAGATAAAGAGTCGTCTACAGCAGGGGTGCCAAACTCATTTAAGGTAGAAGGCCGCATTGGACAAATCATCACCATATGTGGGTTGACTTTTTGGTGTATCGATGGTGTGTGTACGCATAACAAATGTGCATCACAACTCCTGTTTCAACTTTTTGCTGCTTTGGGTAAAACCAACAGAGTTTAATAGTAATATCCCTTACCAATATCTCATGACTATATCCAAGTGCAAAATTACTGACAATAATACTGACAAATTTTTTTTTACAAATTAACTGCTAACTAACTTTAATACGTAGTCTTAAACCACAAACAACAACAGAGTTTATATTACAACACAGAGAATATTTTAAAAAATTAATAACAAAAAATAAATCACTTTAAAGTTTTGCTTCCAAGTCAAACTCCAAAAGTGCTAAATTAGTATTAATGTATTACTGTATATCTAATGTTTATCTGCCAAGAGTTATTCAAAATATAATGAATACAGTCTAGTAATGTTACTGTTAAAAGTAAATGAAAAGTTCACACTAAAACTATTTTTTTCGGTAATGACAATAAAATAAAATGACAAAATACAAAGATCAGAAAACAACTTTAAAAGATAACATTAGAAATGTTGCCTTGGCAACTAACTGAAATAAATAAGTAAACAAATTAAAACTGAAATAAAAATGTATTAAATCTCAATAGAAATATTTTAAAATAAATAAAAAATAACTGACAAAAGCACAAAAGTACTTAAACTAAAAGGAAAACTGACAATGATAATAAAATTACATTAAATTGGTCAAATTAAAAAATAATTAATAATAAATAAACTGCATGTTAACTGTATATTTTAGCTAATTTCACTTTCACTAACTTCGCTTTCAGCTACCAATGGAC
This sequence comes from Sinocyclocheilus anshuiensis, assembly GCF_001515605.1. Taxonomy (NCBI): domain Eukaryota; kingdom Metazoa; phylum Chordata; class Actinopteri; order Cypriniformes; family Cyprinidae; genus Sinocyclocheilus; species Sinocyclocheilus anshuiensis. Next base: position 1,811,712 of record NW_015546029.1, on the reverse strand, counting down.
ACAGAGTAACATTTTACCATGTTTACATCCATTCTGTAGAATTCAACCACTTTCCACTTCACAAGCATGAATAAATTGAATTTTTTCCCCTAAAAGTCACAGAAAAAAAAAAAGTATCCAAGCAGGCCTGGCTGCTGTGAGCTTTGAGGCTCTCCTCCACTGGAATGTGTGGCTGCCAGTCACAGTGCGCGTGTGTGTGTGTGTATGTGGCATGATGTAAACGTTCACGGTTTATCAGAGTCTCTGCTGAGAGTCGCTCTGATCTCTCCGTATTTGCTCCTTAATGAACCTGAGCTAAATTGGAAACCTTATCGCACACAAGGCAGCAATTAAGGCTTGCACGTGCCAGTGTGGTTGTGGCACTCGAGTGACAGAAAAACAAACAGTCTCGGAGGGGCGCCCAGGAAGCCCGTATGTGTATGTGTGCGTTGACACTAGCGCTATCAGTGAAGGTGTAGTGCCAACCTCAATATCCCACAGCGGGGAGGGGGAAAGGCACTTACGCAGTGCACCGCATGGCACAGGCAAATCCAGTAATTAGCACAGGGTGCATAATTAACATGCAAATTAGTTGATCTGCTTAAAAGCCGCTCTTACAAATAGACCTGAATGGATGGGGGGGCGGGAAAGAGGGGCCGAACTAGTGGAAGTTAATTCCTTTTCCCACCATGCTGCATTTTGCTATAAGGTAATGGCAGATTATATGAAATGAACAGTGAGACAACAAGCTTAGGGAGGAGTGGAACTCTGCCCTTTACAATCTGACATTGTTATTAATGTTTGTTTTCAGATTATATTCATGTTGTTTCCAAACTCACTACTTGGCTGAGGTCCTCTTATAATGCTAGTCAAGGTTTCTTGCACCAAAACAGTCGTAATTAAGTTATACTGTACACAATCACTTTCCACCCTCTGTCTGGCACTTTTTCATTATGGCTTCTGTGTAAATGAACTCTTTGCATGTGAAATGAATTACAGCACATATTTACAGGTTAAAAATAATAGTGTAGCGCCAATGGCAAAACTGTTAAATAAATGTCAGGCATTCTCTTCTAAAACTGGGATCCTTCAGAAGGGTGTGCAAAGTTGTAGGTGCTACACACAGACAGGAACAGCGAAAAGTTGAGCAAGTTTCCAAAGTTTTACCAACTCACCTCTCCAGATAGCAAGTGATGAGGGGTGAGCAGAGGTTACTGGATGGTTTGGCCAGGCCCAAAGTGAAGATCGCCTCCTGGAGGCGTCGAATACTGTTGGCATCTCCTTTCATCGCAGCGGTATTCATCGTGAGGGTGAGCAAACTGATTGTGCCGTCCCTTAACTGCACATCCTTCTCCTTCATCTCCTTCAGCATATCGATCGCCTCTGCATGACATCAGAATGAGAGAAAGAGAAATATAGATTAGCCAAAATATCAATGATGGCCTAGAGGTGGTAAGACATTTTGACTAGTTATCCAACAACCAACCAACTGTTGGATAACAGTCAACTCTATGTAGATTCAACAACTTTTTGGAGTGGGTTGACAATCCTAATCGATTTTAAAAGAATGAAATTTTACAATTTAATGCTTGAACCCTCTACATGCAACTAGTTACATGGTATGCAACGAATGTATGGTTACTTGGTACCCAGGGCGCAGTTTCATAAATCGCAAGTGCATACAAAGGTTTAACCGACTCGTTGACTGATCCACAGACTTGAGATTATTTGTATATCTGTACGCTTAGCTGTACCCCGATGGGTCGGTGCCAGATGAGAGAGTGCAAGAGAAAGAGCGAGAGAGGGGAAGAGGTGATAAAAACCCCCTTAGATAATTTCATGTGGGGAAAACAAACCGCTATTAAAACAACATTTTACACCCAGCGGGGATGCAAATGCTGCCGTATAATGCCAATTCGCCGCTAATTACTACTTGCATTTCTAAACGAGACTACAGTTACGGAGGCCCCCACAATAGTAGGCTTTTTTTTTTTCACGGTTCCCTGCGAAAGCATGCCAGGAAATTATAGGTGTGCGGCGAGTGCCCGGCGTGAACTCGGCGGGCTCTGGTCGTGGATACGGTGCAGCTTTGCTACCGTAATGGAGGCTTTTTACTGGGCGATGCTCCCATCTGGCAGAGGGGAGAGGGTCCACCTCCACAGCTGCTCTGTCACCAAGCCAGATAATTAAGATGTGTTTACGCGCTGTTTAGAGGCTAGCTAATGGGCTGATACCGATAGGGCCTGTTTGCACTGGCGATACTAATCATCTAGAACCGAGAGAGAGCGACACAGAGAGAGAGAATGAGGATACCATCATCACAGCTGTGTGCATGTGGGAGTCAGCGCTGGCCACAGGCAGTCAGGCAAACTCCCAAATTCCCATGACTCACAGCAGTACTGCTGTTCATCTCCATTTCTTCATAGCGCTTAGGTAAAGTAGATAAAGTGCTAGTTTTCGTGCCATTAGCAAATTGCAAAAATTACCATTTCTTGAACACTTATTGTCTTCCATTGGTTGATAAACAGTCCCACCCAAAACTTTATTGCTTGAGTAATTATTGCTGTTTCAGGATACTTAAAAAGCAATGTTTTGATAGCACAAAAGTATTTACACTTTCCTTGGAAAGTATGAATTATATCAGTTTAATTTGAACATTTATTTTTTGTTTCTATAAACTGTCAAGAGTGTTTAGAACTTTCACAATTATACAAGAACATATGGGTACACAAATGCCACTATAATATCACTGAAGGGAAAAAAATAAGTCAAAATTAATAAAATTTATATGTAGAATATTTTTTATTTTGAATATTTTTAAAATGTAATACTTTAATATGCAGAACATATTTTAAATGAAAAATAATGATTAAAAACAAACAAATCACTTTTGAGGGTGAAATATGTAATTTCTATAGCATCACCAAACAGAATTGCAATTATATTTACTAATTCATACAAATGTTTTAAGCACTGCCCATTTGAAAGATGTTTTTAAAATAAATTTATACTTTTATTAAGCAAGGATGCATTAAATTGATCAAAAGTGACAGTAAAGACATTAATAATGTTACAAAATATTTCTATTTCAAATAAATGCTGTTTTCTCCTAGTTCTATTAATCAAGACTTCCTATTAATCATTACACAACATTAAACAGCACAACTGTTTTCAACAATGATAATAATAAGAAATGTTTCTTAAGCAACAAATCAGCATATTAGAATGATTTCTGAAAGATCATGTGACACTGAAGACTGAAGTAATGATGCTGAATCTTCAGCTTTGCATCACCGGAATAACATTTATTTTAAATTGTAATATTTGACAATATTACTGTATTTTTGTATAAATCAACCTACAAATACCCACTTATAGTTGCATATTAAACTGTCAATTTCAGTAGGAAAAAAATCCCTCACCTTTACCCAACAAGTATCCCTACAGTGTTTGACGATAACAAGGACCTCAAGTATGGAGAGTAACAGTATGCGTATGGAAATATACAATGTAGGCCGGCCTACAGCAACACAGTTCACTTCAGTCTCCACACACACGCACATACACTCAAACAGAGACAGCCAGCTTGTTTTAGCCCACAAATTCCAATCTGTCACTTCATCACCCTGCAATTTTTGTCCTGTTGTTATGCAAATCCAGCGCAGCGCTCCGTACTGTCAGGAAAAGTGATGAGCCAAAAGGAACAG